>NW_026571541.1:1240311-1369718 GCF_026225935.1 Boleophthalmus pectinirostris | reverse complement strand
ACACAGCAAAAACTAGAGGGTAAAATATTTCACAGTTGTTTTTTAACACAAAAAGTGTTATTTTTGACTATTTGAAAGTTAAATGGGGGTTGGAGTTGGGGTTATTTGCCAGGGTTGATATGACTGAAGTTAATTTATCTTCCCAAAGTGTTAATTTGGGACAGATAATACTCCCTACAACTGTACAGAAACTCACCCACTCTGCACCAGCCAACAGAGGGACAGATAATTTGGCACCTCCACCCATCCACCCACCACTTCAAACTCCTGTGTAAGAAGACCAGTTTGAACCAGTTTTGTTCATAATTTCATTTAAAATTAACTCAAATAAAGTGTAAATATTAAACACCTCTGTGTGTTGTTTTTGCTAAATCAGGATAACCCTACAAAGTGTTATCCGTTTACTCTCAAAACATTAATATAAACTCTTGATTTTGCGGTTAAACAGGAACTTTGGTTCAGTGTTACTTAATTAACATTTCCAAAAATGTTAAATTTAAAAAAAAAAAGAAAGTAAATTAACACTAGACCAAATGTTAAATTAACTCTAGACTGGACTCAAATAAACCCTGAAACATATATAATTTCTTCACAAGCAGTTTGATCATTTTCAACACTTCAGACTCACAAAAAACAGTTCTATCATTTTCTACACACCCTAGTTCACAACAAGCAGTTATCATTTTTAGTACACCTGAGTTCGCAACAAGCAGATATATCATTTTTAGCACATCATAGTTCGCAACCAGCAGTTACTAGTATTTCATCTCCCACACACCTTAGTTCACAACAAACACTTCTATCATTTTCAACACACCCTAGTTCATAGCGAACAGAAGCCATCACCTCTAAATGGCTCGTTTGGCTCCTGCTCCTCCACGGTGGCTGATCAAGGCAGCTCTTTGTTTACCCGGTCGTCGCTGTTAGCCAATTAGCACGTTTATCTGCGCGGCCACCCCCCTCGCGCGCACAGGCTCCGGGGGCTTTTTCTACCTGGTTAGCCAATGCACTATTTATAGCCCCCATCCGTTCATTCAGCGCCCCAACTGCCGGCACAAGGACGCACTGTTACTTACCACTATAAACATCCACAAAGATAATAAAGTGCTGGCAGACTAGCGGAAGTGTGGACGTTGGGTGGAGTGTATTGCCCAAGGACACAATGGCAGTACACAAACGTCAGCCTCCAGATTAGTGGGCAAACACTGCTTACGACTCAGCCAGTGTCACTTCTTCTGGCAGGAAGAAAGGAATTGTATGTAAGATTTTAAATAGAAAGAAGCTCGAGGTCGGGAGTTAAAAGGACACATTTGGAGTTCCATATTTGAAATTTCAGATCATCACGAGTGTCATTGCATCCAAAGAGCCAATCAGGAGTGAGGTTGTTGAAGGCAAAGCCCCATCCGCCTGCACAACGCTGTCAATCAAACCTAGTTCCAATATTAGCGACCTCAGGGAAAGAAGGTGCCAGATTGGTTTGTTATTCACATTCAAATCATGATTTCAGGACAAAATAGTGAAATAAAAACACTAGGATTATGTAGAGTGGGTTAATGCGAACATTTAAGATCAGAATGAAGAGACAGCAGCAGTTACAAAGAGATTGGTCACAGGAGTTTGAGTTTTTAGACTGTACATAGTTGCTACATTTCAAATAGGAAGTACTCCAGGCGGCTTTTCCGGCTCCTACTGACCCTGGCTCCAATTGACTTACTTTGGGATCTTGTGGCCCCTCGCTCTGTACCTGCTGCTGTGAGCCTTATCGTTTTGGTTGTAAATATTCGTATTGACTCACTCTGCATGGGCAGAATAAGAATCAGAATTTATTTGTCATTTCAGTTATATACACAGAAACGAAACACCGCACTCAGGTCCAGGTCAACAGCAGCGTAAATAATAACAGGAATAAATTGTTTTAAATCAGTGGTGTCAAACTCATTTTGGTCCGGGGGCCGTATCCAACCTACTTTGATCCCAAAGGTCTGGATCAGAAAAGTCATGTCATATAAACCCCAAAAATAACAATAAGTTCAAATATTTGTGCAGAGAAACACAAATATATTACAGAAATCTTTTTTAATTGATGAACTCTTTCTTTTTACAAAATATTATAATATTATGAACAACCTGAAACTTTAAGAAAAATGCAATTTCAACACAATGTTTTAACATGAACTTCTCATGTTGGACATTTTTCTGATGAGGGTGTCACGGTCGACAGTCAAAACGATCGTCCTTTAAGAGCGTTTGGAAAGAGGCAAGTCTTCATTTGTGCTGCTCTGGTGGGAGGGGCCACGTACAGAGACGCTGGAGACGCTGCTGTGCTAAGCACTGCACAAAATTAACAATATTTTAATAGAAACTATGATTAAAATATTTTAGTAGAAAATCAGCCGAGGGCCACGTTAAAGGTCTTGGAGGGCCAGATCTGGCCCCCGGGCCTTATGTTTGACACCCCTGAGTTAAACTATTGTATGTCAAATACAATCTTTAAAAACAGGCCTGACCTACCCCCCATTTTCTAAAGCGCTTTCCAAGTCAGTTCTATTTTGTAAGGTGCATTAGTGTCCGAGCTTTCTGACAGAACTGATCTACCTAACGGTATCAGGGTAAAAGATGTTCTGAAGTCTGGTGGTCCTGGCCTGTAGGTGGCGCAGTCTTCTGCCTGATGGGAGAGCTGTAAAAAGTCCATGTGCTGGATGGGTGCAGTCCTCCATGATGCTGTGGGCTTTTGTCCTGCACCCGTTGATGTAAATGTGTTCAGTGCAGGGCAGATACAGCCGCAGATGTGCTCAGCAGCTCTTCCTCCTCTGCAGAGCTTTCCTCTCTGTCACGGTGCTGCTGAACCTCACAGTCATGTCAGAAGTGAGGACACACCTGAAAAAGACCGTCAGGACAGAAGGGCCCAGACCTTCTGATCCTGAATTTTTAATGTTGTTATTTTATCCGTAAATCAAGATATGAACATAAATAACAGTACAATCAGACGCTTTCATTCCCCGAGGTCGCCCCTGTGAGCATTAGCAACAGGTTTGATTGACAGCTAGAATGTTTCGTTGCCAAGTAAGCCCCTTTCCTGCTTTCCGGTGAGAAGTGCTTGCGCATTTAACCAGCTCAATCATGACTGGAACCCATGTGCACTTTCTATTTGGAACGAGTTGGTTAGGTTAGTCATGTCGATTTGCAGTCTATGGCCATTCTGACAATGAGGAAAACTTAAAATTAAAAGCTTACACACTGTTACTTTATAATTTGGCAAAAGGATCAGTAAGTGAGCAGACTTGTTCAACTGTCCAGAATATCAGTCGGCCTTTGCCCTTCATACAGACCTCACTCTTAAAAGTCGTCTCCGTGTCCGTCCTCACAGACAGCCTGATCTAATACCAACTGTGTTTAAAAGACAATAAAGCCACAGCACGGGCTCTTGTTCTTCTCTACGAGTCATCACGGCCTCATAAAGTCAAGCAGGACCAGGCACCGTGAATGGCACCACTTTTCAGAACCCCCGACGAAAAAAGCGATCGAACCCTGGCAAGACTCGCGGAACATTGTCCAGCTGTAGTGTTTTTATTGGCCTTGTATTTTTGTTAACGCGTCTGGGTCGTTAAGCAGCGAGAGAGGCCCAACAGAGGAGCTCTTGTCCAGTGCAGGAGCTGGCAGAAGTCCACTGTCCCCCTCCAGCCACCACTTTAACACACGCTTTTGGTATGAAGAGAAGAGCTGTTAAAGGGGACGCTTTATGTCAAATCCACTTGTATGAGGTTTTAAAGGAACTGTGTAAGAGTTTGGTTTTAAATTCCATAAAAATGTCCTAATTGTGTCCCCAGATTTTTATTCTTAATTACAAAAGCATGACGGTCGAGTTGTTTAAGTTATAATTAGTGTTTTGTTTTGCAAGATGATTATCCAGTTAGAAAGCAGAATGAGCCTCACATGAGTCTCTCATTTGAGTTTCCAGTTTGAGCACTGAAATCCAGTTGGTTCAAACCTAAAATGTCTCTCTCTGATCTGAATGGTCACTCCTTAAACCCCACTATCTGCACCAGTCATGAGTCAGTGCTAGTGCAACCTCTGCAGCTCAGAGAGGGAATTGTGGAGGTTCTGAGCTTTCACATGAGGCTTAGCCTGTCCATATTCTGACAAACTGTGTCCTCTGTCTGCAGGGTAAGACTCTGGAGACACAGGTTCAGTTGCGATTACATTAACAGATCACATAGCCATTTTCAACAATGAAAAATTTACTGCTACTGACACACTGCGAATAAGTTTGGCCAAAATTTAAGATATAAACACTTAAATCTATTAGAAAATAACTTAAAAGTAGTTGACAAGTTCTCTTAAAATAAACGACCTCTAGCCCAGAATGAATCAGTCTCAGAACTAGTAAACAGATAATAAATATAAAAACAAAACGAATAACCTGATATAAGTTTTAAAATCCTGGCCAGATCAGTGGAATTTGCCGTGCAGACAGAAGAGGTGAAAGAGGACTTGTTGGATGGGTTCGTTGTGGCCTCCCCCTGACCACTGACAGTAAAACGTATGACCAGTTAAACGTGTCATCACCAGCTGTGTTAAACCGGGAAGGTCAGGTTTGATGGTGGTTGACTTTACGAGGCCACGGAGGGCCAGATAGTGATGCTTCTGTCAGATAATGGGTCACAGAGATGGAGCGATATCAAACACAACGACCGATGTCTGTTTCCGAGTGCGCAAAGGGAAGAGGGAAAGTATAAGATTAGCGATATATGTTTTAAAAGTAGAATTCTGTTCAGAGTGCACATTGTAAACAACTGCAGGGGCATGAACATCTGAGAGAAGAATGAAATCTGAACTGCTAAGCTAAAACAAGAATCCCATGCATTTGAGAACATGTCTGGAGTGGGGGACGGCGTGGCTCGACGGTTAGAGCATGCATGTACTGCCATTATATCCTTTAGCCAGACACTTCGCACTATGTAATAAACATACACTTACAACTTTTTTTTTTTTTTTTGAGCACTTTTTTTTTGTCTCCATGGAGATGTTTTGATCTGGAATGATTCGCAGTACAATTTACAGGTCACATCTGTGGAGAGGCAAGCCTACCGATAGAGAGAGCATGGATGATTCTGGTTGTGATTCATATGAGCAACGTCGGTTCTTGATCCCCAGAGTTCAAGACACTCCAAAAAATATATGTGTTTCTTTACAGAACACGATTTATTTTTTCAACTCGTTCTTTATGTCCTGGCCTCCTCCCCCTCTCCAAACCAAAGACCATTTAGTGTCTAAGCTCTTTCCGGACCCTTCAATGGCTCCCTCTTTTCCTCCTCTGCCCACTCCTCATCCCCCCTGGGCCCAATCCCTCCTCCTCACCCACTCTGAATCAGTCCCCATGCATCATACTCCTCTGTCTCAGTCCCCACGTCTCACTCACTCTGCTGTGGTCTCCACTCCTTACCCTGTCCTGGTCACCACTCCTTACCCACCCTGAACCAGTCCCCACACTCATCCCCCCTTTCCCGGTCCCCACTCCTCACCTACCATGCCCCAGTCCCCGCTTCTCACCCAGTCCCTACTCCTCACCCACCCCGAACCAGTCTAACCAGTCTCCATGTCTCATACCCCCGTTCCAGTCCTCACTTTTCACCCTGTCCGGTCACCACTCCTTACCCACCCTGCCCCTGTGCCCACTCCCCATCCAGCCCCAGTCCCCACTTCTCACCCATCCTGAACCAGTCTCCACGTCTCATACCTCCCACCTCAGTCCTCACTTCTCACCCTGTCCCAGTAACCACTCCTTACCCACCCTGCCCCTGTGCCCACTCCTCGCCCTGCCCTGGTCCCCACTCCTCACCCTGATCTAGTCCAGTCCCCACTCCTTACGCACCGTGCTCCGGTCCCCACACCTCACTCACCCTGCCCCAGTTCCCACTCCTCACCCTGCCCCGGTCCCCACTCCTCACCCCTCACTGGTCCCCACTCCTCACCCTGCCTGAATAAATCTGAAAACAAGATGAATAATCTGATATAAGTTTTAAAATCTTGGTCCCCACTCCTCACCCTGTCCCCGCTCCTCACTCACCCTGCCCCGGTCCCCGCTCCTCACTCACCCTGCCCCGGTCCCCAGTCTTAAATTAAGGCTTTTCGGTTTGACACATGTGGCCCGCAAGCTGACAGCGGCTTTGTGGGAGGAGGTGCGGGGGGGGGGGGTGTTGAATGGGGCCGAGGGGAGAGCATGTGGTGTGTGTGTGTGTGTGTGGTGTGTGGGGGGGGGAGGTACCTGGGGGGAGTGAAGGACGAGGGGGGGGGGCTTGGGACACTTGACCAGTGACAGACAGGCTGAAGGGGCCCCTCGAGGAGGCCAAGGAGCACAACAAATCCCCAAACAAGGGACGCAGTCATCGGGGCCGAGCGAGGCTGCCCAGACCGGGGGGAGCGGGGAGGGGGGAGGGGCGGGGGAGGGGCTAAGTGACAGCGGGCGAGGGGGGTGGGGGGGGGCAATTGTGAGAGTGACAGAAAGCAGCAAGGTAGAGAAAAGACAGTCATGACAAGTTAAAACCACGGCCTGTCACTTTCTGGAGGAGGCCATGTCACCTGCATAATTCCAGACATAGAAAGTTTAAACCATCCAGGGCTAATGAGTCAGGTTTGCGGAGATGCGAGCCGACTCACAGCAAGAATGTATGTTTTTCTTTCAACACCAAATCCATCTCAAATCAGCAGTAGTCGCAGTGTTCATATTCATAGTAGATTCATACTCAGAGTGAACTTCAAGTCTCAAGTTTCTGACCACACATTTGGTTTTCTTATTTCACTTTTATGCTACACTTGTTCAAACCTCTCGCCTCCGTCCCCTTGTCCCCACCTGAAGAGAAAGTGCCTTCAGAGCCATTGTAATTCAGGCCGTCACACCGCGGCTTCATTCACTCCAAACTCATTGTGAAAAGTCACCAAAGTTTGTCTGAGAAAAGCGCAAGTTTGATTGGTTCTTTGTGCTCTCGCCGTGTCGTCTGTGCGCGCTAGATTGAAAGGCCGTGGAGCATTGCATTCTGGGAGAGCGGGGAAAGAGGAGCCTCGGTGTGTATCGCCGTGCGGGGAAGGACACGCTCGGATTCCTTATTGATTCCTTGTCTCCTCGGCCCCGCCCCTTTATCTGTTCTTCTGATGAGATCCAGGCTGAAGCTGGAATTTTGTTGGAGATGTGTGATGTGAGAAGAGTGAAAAAAATTGATGAGGAGGTAGATATTTTAAATGTTTGGATTATTATTTTAAAACCCATATGTTCACTGGAGTTTGTTTTCTGTGCATCTGTTAGTCTCACAAGAAAAAGCAGAAGCAATGGCCTCCTGGTGTCTTATTCTGTTTTATTTATTTACTTTTATTGACCTTCATTGATCCTGGGACAGTCCTGCTGAGATTAAGTATCTCTTTTTCAGAAATTGTGTATGCTTTTAGCACAATTTCTCTACACACTTACGTCACAAACCATGAAGACATTTGGAAACGTGATGACAACTTCCTCCGGGTTCTGTTCGCGGTAGTAAGTCTGACAATACCTAGGAAAATTGAGGAAATGGCCCAGTTTTCTTCATCTCCATGTAATTGTAGTGTTCTGTTATGTTCGGCGAATCAACAATTCCAACCATACCTCAGTTTTCATCATTTCCCCACTGACACACAACTCCGAGTGCACTGGGTACATGTGATTAGAACAGATGAGGGGACAAATTCCAGATGATTCCAAACAGCACAAACATCTGCAGTCTTCATTTTACCGCTGATCACATTTACTTCACATTTACCTCGGCAAGTTGTCATCGCATGTTTCTAAACGTCTTCCTGGTTTGTGACATAAGCGTGAATAGAACCTACACCTGGGGGAGAGCTATAGGTTCAGATTCCACAGAGAAAGGACCTGTGTCGCCCCAGAAGCCAACCCAGGACCTGCTCACCGAGGTCATAACGCTTACCACTGCCCCATCATGCCTGAACATTCTATTCATTTAAGTAGTAATAGTGTTGTAGTCAAGACCGCACTAATCGAGACCAAGATCAGTCTGAGACCACAGGGTCCCGAGACCAGGACGAGGCCAAGACCTCTGAGGGTTGAGACCGAGACAAGACCAAGACTTTTAAAGGTCAAGACTGAGTCAAGACCAAGACCACAGCCTCTCGAGATCAATTTGAGACCATTTTTGTCATTTTCTATATTGATTTGTATTTTACAGTTATTTTGGCACATTTATATCAATGTTTTTATGAATCTATCCCCATTTGAGCTGATTAATGTTCACTGAGGCCTAAAATAGGCCACGCAAACTGTACTACAACTGTACTGAGAACCACTTTTTTTTTTTAGCCAACGTCCACTGGTACTTTACACAAAACTGAAGAAAGTGGGTAGGATTTTTAAACATATCTTTTCAAGACGAAGACTGGTCTTGTGTATTACAACATGAAGTAGCAGTAGTAGTAGTAGTAGTAGTAGTAGTAGTCATCGTCGTAGTTGTTGTTGTTGTAATGTTAGAAATGGTAGTAAATGTTGAAACTGTAACAGCTGTTTTTATTTTTGTATTTGCTAATGGACAAAAAGTATTAGTGGGGGTGGTAGTAGTACTTGGGTAATAGGAGTAGCAGTAACAGCAGGTATGAGTAGATTTATAGCAGAGAAGCAGTAGTGGTAGAAGCATGAGCTGTTATAATACTTAGCGCACCGCCTTCTAATACACTTTCAATTACATCCTGTATTACTCCAAATTGACTGTGAGCTTTAAGCCAGTTGTGAGTTGTGTTTCGTTTCATTCACACATGTCTAAGTGACCCCTTATTATTAGTCTGTCTACATCTCCAAAGCTCTAAATAGAGTGTTTGAGAGAAGTACTCATCCTAAATGTGCAGGGTTTGTGTGTTAAACATGTGTGAATGACACAAAACACAACTCCAGGTCTGTGTGTGATGAGGAGGAAACTGTGTTATACGGGCCCTTTGAATATTTCAGATCAAATCAAATGAGAACTTTTGCGTAAGAATTGAAGATGAAACTCCCCCATGCAGACTGCACTTCACGCTGGTCCATTTGTATGGCAGATTCCCCACGAGGCTTCAGGCACAAGTGGACTTGGGTTACAGCCAAAGACAAACGCACTGATACCAGAGAGCGCTGACATCAGATCTGTTTGAATGGCCCGCAGGCCTGCTCCTCTTTCATTGCGCAGGATTGAGTGATCGGAATGCCTGGACTCACCCTCAGCCTGACACTTTTATGGGGCAGTCGGGGCGCGAGGGGCAGATAGAAAAAGATGAGATTTTCACGAGGACAGGCTGAGGAATTAAAGACTACAGCCCAGTCTCAGGTGTCCAATAGAGGCGAGGAGGATCCATTAGAAAGCAATCTGTACGAGAAGTTGGATCAGCCTCAAGAAGGTCAGATTTTAATGGGACAATGGGGTCAAAGAGAGAGGCATAGTCAAGTTTGGATGGATTTATTTGAATTATGGCAGTGGATAGAAAAGAAGCACTGTGGAACATTTCTGGTGGATGGTTCTGTTTCCATGGAGATGTTTTTTTCTTTGCCTGCAGTGTTTAGCACACTGTAAAATCTAATAAACTGGTAGGAAACCAATTGCCTTGTAAAATCTGACTAAAGTGACTGTGACTCTAAAGCTGAGCTACAAGTCATTCCTCAGACTAGTAAACAGTAAATTCCTCTTTCATGTAACTCAGTACAGCCAGTGAAGTGAACTTCACTTTTCATTCATAGAATCATGTTGTGAAGCTGAGCCAATGAATCAGTCTGTTCCTCCAATCTGAATTATATAGTAACTTTTACTTTAAGAGGAAGTTCATCTTACTTGGTAAAACCGTGGAAACTGACTGGCTTGAATTGAGCAAATGTTACTTCTATACACCAATTAGAGTAAAATCAGTTTCTGTTCTACAATAATGTCATTTAGATCTGCAGCAGGTACAAGGATCTGAATATTTATTAGTCTTTGAAAAAAACATTGCAAAACTTTTGTTGAGCTTAAGTTCAAAAACATTGTAACATGTGAAACAATAAAAGAATAAAGCTCAGTCAATCCATGTCAACTCAACCAAGACCACCACACTTAGGAAACAAAAAATACTGGAAGAAACAAAACAGGAGAATTACTCAGTGCTCAAAAAATACTGAAGAAACAAAACAGGAGAACAGGCACTAAGTGTGGTGGTCTTGGTTGAGTTGACATGGATTGACTGAGCTTTATTATTTTATTGTTTCACATGTTATGATGTGTTTGAACTTAAGCTCAACAAAAGTTTTGCTATGATTTTTTCGAAGACTAATAAATATTCAGATCCTTGTACCTGCTGCAGATCTAAATGACATTATTGGAGAATAGAACCTGTTTTTACTCTAATTTGTGTATTGAAGTAATATTTACTCACTTCAAGAGGTTTAGTTCCCATGTTTGTTTGTTTTTCCAAGTAAGATGAAATTTCTCTTAAAGTAAAAGTTTACTACATATTTCAGATTTGAGGAACTGACTTTGTTGGCTCAGCTTCACAACATGAGTCTATGAATGAAATCTAAACTAACCTTGCATCGCATGAATCGTCGCATGTTGAGGGACTATTTTCTCAGCAGCAGCAGCAGCAGAATTTGACTTTGCCGGTAAGATCGGTGCTAGGTGATACCAGTCCGCGGCTGTCAAACTTTCTATCAGGAAGTACAACTCACTGCTGCTGCTCACACAGAAATCCTTCAAATACAAGGTTGGTTTTACTTCTACAATGATTCTATCGACACAGACATTCACATGGACAGTCTGGTGTAATAATAGATTTGTTTCAGGTGTTTTGTGGAGTGAGTAAGACTGTTTATAGTGGCAGGCTAACTATGGCCATTGACATGCACTAGCCTAGCACCAGCGACCTCTGCAAATACAAGGACTGGATGGAATATTTCAAAAAGTGTCTCCACACGTCTCCAACACTCTGACTCACTAGGAAATGAGGTCCTATGTCCAAAATTCCAAACTGTCCCTTTAACCTGCTGTGCTTGGTTAGATGAAAGAAGAATTGACTGTACAGTGAAGGATCCCTCAGTCGTCCAGGTAGAATCCACGGCGAGGAGGAAATTCAGTTTGTCAACTGGACAAAAGTTAGTTTGGTTGACAGAACAGAAGAAATGTCTTCAATCGAACTAACTTTTATCCAATCGACAAACTGAATTTTCTCCTTGTCACAATTGACTGTACACTACACTGAAGAATTACTGGTAAACTCGTAAAGTTTTAGATTTACAGTCACTTTAGTCAGATTTTTAAAGGCAGTCAGTTTCTTATGTTAGTTCAAGTAAGGTTAACTTATTAGATTTTACAGCGAGTGTGATGTGCAGTTCTCCATCGGAGGTGCCAGCTCCCATTGGGCACCACACTTGTCTAACACAGAAGTCAGTGCACTTGTTTCTTTTATTCCGTGCTTTTAGATGAATATTGAGATTTAAATGTCTGGTTCATAACACAATGCTCCACAGGTGTTTTAGAGTATAAGTCTAGAGCCGACACAAACACAATAGGTCTGCTTTAAGAGCTTGGACTAATGAGACGTTATCAGAACATTTTGTAGCGTTTCCCGGTGTATTCAGCCTGACAGTTCACTCCCCCCTCTTCCTCCCACTCACATGCTGATACAGACCCTCTAATTGGCCCTTACTGCGTGTTTTCGGGGCCCCTCCCTGCTCCATCTGGGCCCCTGCCGCAGATACGGAGACGAACGCTAACCCGCGCTCTAACCTCCCGCATTATCTGCCATCAGCCGCTCTGTAATTGGGGGAGCGGTAGTGGCTTCCAGACCGGCCCCACCCCTCCGTCCAAATGCATGATGGGAGCGTGGTTAAGAGGGCATCTCCAGAGAGGCGTTTGGGGGAAGACCGGATTTTGGAGTTTTGCCAGAAACATGTGAGTAATTAGTGAAATGTGTGCGCGTTTAATGGAGGGAAGTGATTAATTATTGAACGACTGAAACGTTTGTAGTTCAAAGCATCAAAACAAAGGAAAAGTCAATTCATTATTGAAGAAATAATTAACATATATTATACATGGAATGTTTGGATGTAGGATTAAACATGGATTTGATTGCTTTTTATCAATACAAAACAAACAGATCCTTAAATTTTCACATTTTACAAGCTATATTTTTAAAAACGGTGGTTTAATTGATAAACCTGCACCTTCAGACCAGAAGATAGATGATTCTGTTTTGTTCTAGTTACTTCCACATAAAAAATACAGCAGTAATAGTGGTAGCAGTAGTAGTGGTAGTAGTAGTAGTAGTAGTAGTAGTAGTATTAGCAGTAGTAGTATTAGTATTAGTAGTAGTATTAGTAGTAGTAGTAGTAGTAGTAGCAGTAGTAGTAGTAGTAGAAGCAGTAGTAGTAGCAGTATTATTATTATTATTATTATTATTATTATTATTATTATTATTAGTAGTAGTAGTAGTAGTAGTAATAATAGTAGTAATAATAGTAATAGTAGCAGTAGCAGTAGTAGTAGTAGTAATAGTAATAGTAGCAGTAGTAGTAGTAGTAGTAGTAGTAATAGTAATAGTAATAGTAGTAGTAGTAGTAGTAGTAGTAGTAGTAGTAGTATTATGGGTCAAATGCAAAGTACACATTCACTTTAAGTAGTAGCCTGGCTGTGGTGGAGGTGGTAGTGGTGGTTACAGTTGTAGTACTCTAGTATCGTAGTAGTAATAGTAGTAGTCATAGTATTAGTTGTAGTAGTACTAGTTGAAGTGGTATAGGCTAGTAATTGAAGTAGTCGGTTAGTCGTATACTTGTAGTAAAAGTAGAAGTTCAAATATTGTAGATCCAGTATGAGAATATATATATAATATTTGTTTGAAATGATCCTAAACATCTGAAAGTACTTCTAGGACTCTGAAGCTTTTAAACCCCAGACTGCAGACTTTAAAAATGATTTGACAGTGTAAAATGAATGTTGTTATTACACCTGTCAACTTTATTTAAATCTTGAACTGGTAGAAAAAAAATTAAACGTCTTTGAAAAATGTGAGGGAAAAGTGTTTGTGCCCCTTTGCAGTTTATTCTACACACTGAAATGTAAATCTGTTTTTGAATTAGTATTCTCTTAGCAATGAATAAAAACATTTGAAATTTAAAATGTTTTTTTCACTTTTTATTAAGCATAGTAAATGCATATTTTTTTGAACATAAAAAAAAAAAAAAAAAAGTGAAATGGTTGAGTAACTTTTTTTTTAAGTTTTGTCATCCGATTTTTAAAAATTACTGTAAATTAAAAATATGTGCAAGTATCGCTTAAAATCTTTAATAATAATAATAATAATAATAATAATAATAATAATAATAATAATATACCCTTAATAAAATATTTTAAGGAATGTGAAATTATTATTTTTAATTAAATACTAAACGGAATTAAAGATCTTATGTGATATTATTGTTTTTTTTGGCATTAATTAAAAACAGTGAGACTATAAACTTAAAAAAAAAAACAAAAAAAAAACATTAGGCAACCATTGAGCACAAATGTTTTAATTCCTGCTTAATTGTTCGTGTTTACAGTTCACTTTCATTTGCAGAAACAGGCACAGGTCGTGTACAGTAGAAGTGACGACATTATAAATAAAAATACATTCCCACATTTCGTTTACCACTTCTAAATGGAATGTGTACGTGTCCTTGTTAGCATGTGCCCGGACTCTGGCCCCTGGACCTTGGCCCCTATTGACCCCGATCTGTGGATGACCCCTGGCCGGCTGCTCCTTTGGCCCATAGTGTCACCTCTGAGGGCCCTGGCATGGTTAATACTGGCCCAACGACAAACATACGGGCGCGATCCTGCTGTGGATGCTGTGGATGTGTGTGTGTGTGTATGTGTGTGTGTATGTGTGTGTATGCGTGTGGATGTGTATGGATGTGTATAGATGTGGTTTAGTATTGATTGTGCGGATGGGAGCGGGTCGACTCTTTCATCCGTGCACTAACAAATCTGCACGTTAGTAATTATGAAGCATCAGAGCGAGAGTCCATTTTACTTCACTGGCCATTCATGCGTCTCTGTATAATTATCACTTATCATAAAATCATAAACCTTAACTAACAGATCCCAGATATGAAGTAAACATGTCAAAATCAAATATTGATTTTATTGATAATGACTATAATGGTTCTTTGTGATTTAAACCCCAGCACCTGCAGCCAGTCCAGAGTGAATTCTGAGCGTCTGTCTGTCCTTATACTGAGAATGACCGTGTTTACATGTACTCGAGTATCCCGGTTATGATCTGGTTTGTTGAGTATTCTGGTTTTGTGAGTGTCTACGTAGATGCAGGATTCTGATTTCAGTATCCTGGATGAGAAACCAAGAGACTCTCACTGGGTTTTTCTCACAGTCTCTTTGATCCTGTGGCCTGTAGACGCAGTATCCCGACTTCTCGAAACTGGATCTGTACAGAGCATGTGCCAACTCAAGTTACAAAAATGGTTGGAAATGACTCAAACTCGCACCAGGAGTTTTTAAGTGATAATATTGTACAGCCTCATTTGAACCTCAGGCTCAGCTTTGGGTCTGTTTGTGTCGCTCTTGGACTAAATTGACGCTGTTAGACTCTGTGTTTTGTTTTATTTCTCAACTGAAAATGACTTTTCCTGAAGCTGTGACAGAGCTCCACAGTCTCATGTTCTTACTTGAAAGTACATCTTCTTTTTTTGTTTTTAGAAACCTATTAAAAAGCCCAAAGTTGGCCAAGTTATTAAATTACGTTTAGCTGATTGCCCTATCTAGTGTCGTAGTTACCATAGCAACCAGTCTAAATATCCAGGATTCACTAATGGCTCAGGATGTATTCAGGAATATGACTATCCTGGTTTCTCTGAGTGCGTGGAAACAACACGGATGCATCTCTGACACACTTGGACGTGTCAGGCGAAGGCTCTGGAGACACAGGCTCAGATGCGGTTGCAGTAGCCTATACCTTTTTATTTATTTATTTATTTTTTGTAACGGTATGGGTCAAAGTGTCCTAACAGTTTCCTTCATATTGTGTGCTCTAACAAAAAATAATTGTTTAATACCTTTTTTAAATGATTTTGTGTATGAAAATGAGATGATACTAAAAAGTGGCTGCAAATGTCCAAAAATTTAAAGGACTTAAAAAACAATCATTAAAAAAAAAAAAAAAAAACATGAAATATCACTATGTAACCTTGTTTGAAAAATTATAATTTATTTTTATTAATGTGATTTATTTATATGTATATATATATATAATTTATTTATTTTTCCAGCTATTTTTGCTTCCTCTTAGCGACACTGTGGTCAATATTCTCATTTGGTAAAGTAACTAATTCAATACTCTGTTGACGTACACTGCCCTCCTTTAACTAACAGTGATAAATGACATTTATTTGGTGCGCACCCAAGTAAAACAAAATAATTATCAGCCTTAATGATTAGCACAAATATGCTGCTGACCAAAACAAAATTCTCTACAGAAAAATAAATAAATAAATAAAAAGTCAATTAATTGAGTTCATGGATTAGTGACTAAATACATCGTTTATTTTGAAGATTTAAACTGGTTTGGGAGATTAGAAAATAAAGGAGTGATCATTTTGGAGTGAGAGTTCCCAGAATGCCCGGCGGGTCACTCCCAGGTCTGCGTGACCTTTGACCCCCTCCTCAGAGACCCCACACAGAGCAGCTTTAGCTCTGTGTGTGTGTGTGTCCTGTGTGTTTATGTGTATGTGTGTTAACATAAGACACCAGTCGAACAGAAAGAAACATGTTTATTTGATATTTTCATGTTGTTCTGGTTGGTTTCTCTCCGTGCGTGCAGCAGTTCACTCACATCTCTGTGATTTTTGATGATAATTATGGCAAAACTGGTCCTGGTTTGAACTTAGTTTAGTCCTGATGTAAACTTGGTTTGGTCCTGGTCTGATAAATATGGACCTTCCAATATTATTTTTTACACCAGATGCCTTTTCGGTTGCAAAGAGTGAAGATGATGTTTCTTGCCCACGTGCCAATACAATTTCAATTTGATCTTTACTTTCCTAACACATTCCTAACATCCAAATTATCCACCGTGATGAGTTTATACACACTTTTTACAACAGTGTAACAGTGTAACGAAAACAACTAGCATGCAAACAGCATATATTAAAGATATATATGCCAATCATCATGTCATTGTTGCACTTTCTTCCTATGACCTCTTGTACAAAGCAATTTTATATTTTATCACTTATCTTTCTATTGTATTTTTGCTTGTACATTTATATAATTCTGTCTTATTTCACACTTGTCTCTTGCTCTTTTTTGCTACTTAGTTAGAATTTATCATCACTGTTTATATTTTTATTCATTCTTATTTTATTATATTGTGATGTGTGAGCTCCTGTGTTTTCTTTGTGGATCAGTAAAGTTTGTCTAAGTCTAAGTCTAACAGAAGAAAATGTATTTCGAGCAGGCAGAGATGCAGTATAGAATGTGCTCGTGTCCGTCACAGGTCAGGAGAACTCGAGCATGTGGGTGTCTGTTCCATGTTTACAGTGGTGTCCCCGGGGGTCCGACAGGGAGACACGTCAGGAGCAGGGGTCAGCGGGAGAGGGAGGAGGGGGGGGGGGTCCTCACCTCCATGTGAACCTGCTGCAGTGCGCTGTGAGGGCCCAGAGCCAGGGGCCAACACTTGAGCTTGAACATACGACTTGCAGGGGCCCCGGACAAATGATGGGGATTTCCTCCTCTGCTCGTGAGGAACAACCAGAACCAGGGACCAGGGCCAGAGCTTATCGGCCCTGTCTGTCGGGGGTCAGGGTGAGGTGGGGGCGGAGGGGTCAGGCTGAAGGGGAGATGGGGGTGGGGGTCAGAGTTTGTGCTGAAGTTAGTTTGGATTTTATCTTGTCAAGGTTTGATCCAACTTTAGTCCAACTTTAGTCCTGATGTTGGTGACATTTGGTCCTGTATCTCTCAGAACTTTACATGAACTTCAATGTAAGTGAAAAAAAAAGTGCAGTCACAGAATAGTTGTGTCCATGTTAAGACTAGAATGTGATTAATGTTTAAGATGTTATCGACCAGACTCTGAAGGATTATAGTAGTGTTGTAGTCAAGACCAAACTAATCGAGACCTAGATCTGTCCAAGACCACAGGGTCCCAAGACCCAAGACAAGACCTTTGAGGGTCGAGACCGAGACAAGACCAAGACTTTTAAAGGCCAAGATCGAGACAAGACTGAGACATTTATTTGTATTTTACAGTTACTTTGGCACAAATATATCAATGTTTTTTTTATAAATCTATCTCCATTTTATTTCTCATCGAGTGTCAAACCTTGAGACCAAGACACGTCCAAGCACCATCAAGACCAAATCCAAGTGCAGTAGAGTCCGAGACGAGACCAAAATCACACACAAAAAAAACGGTCTTGAGGCCAGTCTCGAGACCAAGACCGGTCCCAAGTACTACGACACTTTTACACAAATATAAGAGGGAATAGAAAAGGAAGTTTTACCTTTTAATGTTGTTTATTGTCTAAATACAACTGTTTTGAAGTAGTATGTTTTCTTGTCGTTAAAAACAGTCCTTCTGGTTCTTCACCTTTTTCCCTCTTAGTTCTCCATTCATCAAACAGGTCAACACCGCTCCGGCCTTCCCATTATTTAACATGCTAAATTAACTCCACCATTTTAACACTCCATTTAGCGTCACTCCCTCCCTCCTCGTGATTGGTCAAACTCCGCGCTGTGAATACTGGGACTATATTAGTGTAGCGTGAATGTCTCCCAGGGCTAACTCCGGGTGATGGATGGATGGGCCGGGGTCGCGCCGGGGTCACGCCGGGGTCACGGGGGTCACTGTTTGTTGACTTGGGCTGAGCCAGCGTTTGCCACACTTCATCACCGTTCCTCTGCTGTCTGCTGAAGAGTTTAAAGGACCATGTTACTCTATGCTCTGATCTATTTTCTGACAACGTTTCCTCATCACAAACAGACCTGGACATGTGTTTTGTTTCATTCACACATGTTTAGTCTGAGTTCTTCTCTCAAACTGAAAACACTCTGGTTAACTGGGGTATTTTATGAGCAACAAAACACGAGTACTTGAACCAAATGCAAGATTGATTTGTTAAACGCCATACTTTGCAACATTTAGCAACAACCAGCTGTGTTTAAAGATCCTTTTGCTCATGTTCATGACTCAAAACACTTGACTGCACCTTACCATGTCATTATTTCTTTTTTGAAGTCCATGCAGATCGAAAAATGTTATTTCTTTAGGCCAGTCCCCAGCCTTTTTAGCTCTATGGACGGGTTTTATGTCCAACTTTCCAATTTGTCATGGACCGGGGTTGGGTGGGGGGTACGCCATAGACGCCAGTGGCTGCGCTCGTCTGTCACGTAGAAACAGAGGGAGGACCCAAAATACACGACTGCTTTAAAGTATTTAATGACCAATCCAAAACTTTAACTAAACTGTCATGACATGAGACAAGGAGAAACTCTGACAGAGACAATGGACCAACAAAGGGCAGAGGAGAACACAGGGTATAAATGCACACATACATACACACATTAGGGCGGGGCAAACAATCAAGACAGGAAGTAAAACTCAAAACTACAAGCAGACATGACAAATGTCAATATAAAACACCAAAATCAGCAAATACAACCACTACAAACATGAACCATGACATCGTCATGTAATAACCCGCATCTGACGCATCGGCAGTCATTAGTACAACTGAAATATTCAAATGTCCTGGCCGTAGTTGATCCTAAAGAGGCCATTACACACACAACTTTGACCCAAAAGTCTGATTTTTAACAAATTTGCACTAAAATGCTAAAAAAAAAAAGGCCAGGGATGGGAATACTTTTCTATTTTAGACCCATTTACACAGATACTCAGTAGAAAAAAAGTGATTTTGGTGTTTAGTGGCCCTTTAAATTGTAATATTTTCTTTTCTATTCCCATTCTTATATGTGTGTAATCTCTCAGTGGTCCATTGGGTGTATACTAGTCTACTAATGAGGCTTTTTTAGTGTTGATATCTGTGAAAAATGAGGATCTAGTTTCCAAGTTGCCAACCTTTTACCTTATGATGTCATTACACGTTCATGCCTTTTACATACGTTTTTATGGGAGCTAAAATTATACACATTTGACAGACTTACACGTTGACCAAATGAATAAATCACAGTGATAAAATAAAATAAAATACAAATAAAAACACCTGTATTTCACCATCGGAGCATATTTATGTTTGTAGCCCGTGTGTTGTCGGGGCATTTCCATAAACCATCTGCACCTTCCCTTTTTCCCTTTTTACACCTCGCAATAAAGAACGCCGCACAATGTAAACACGGCCTTGAGACATGCTCCGCGCAGCTGTCCCCCCTGAGCCCCCCCACCACACACACACTCGCACACACACACCTGCAGTGAGGGGGGATTGGGGAGGTCTCTGAGTGCGGCAGTAAAAACCCCATGTAATCTCCGCGGCAACCCTCACCTGGAACACGGAAACCCACCGAGCCGTGTCTGGACCCCACCAACCCCCTCGGTCCAAACCTCCCCCACGGTGTGCAGCGCTGCTCCCCAATCAGCTGTAAAAGTGTGTGTGTGTGTGTGTGTGTGTGTGTGCGCGTGTGTGTTTTCAGTGTGTTAGTGTGTTGTTGGAGAGGCAGCAACCCTGTTATCAAGACCTTTGTTTCAGGGTCATTACACATGTATAACACACACAGAGGGGGTACAGTAGAATCAGAGTTGGAGTACTAGTACTTTAAAGTAATATTACTCATGTAGTAAGAGTTAGTTTGCAGCCACCATGTTGTTCATCGTCTTATTTTAGTTTAGTTTATTGAGTTTATTTGACAGGATCATGTACAGGAGCATTGATCAAAGAAACAGTAAAAAGATATTTTGTACAAACTGTAGCTGTCGGAGTTAATTTCATCTTTAGTCCCTGACCTTGAGCTGTTTGTCTTTTAGGTGCCGCACTGGCCACTGCACATGGACCTTGTAGTTCTGGTCGTCTGTTCAGATGTTAATGTGAAAAACATTTTGAGTGGTGGAGGAGTTGTATTGTTAATCATCTTGAACAACAGTCGCAGATTTCCAAATTGAATCATGTTTCCAAAGCTCAGTATTTTATGTCTGTCAGGTATTTTGCAGTGATGATATGGAGGATCCTACGAGTGTGTTTGTAGACAGATTCCAGGGGTTTGAATGTCGTCTTATTTGCTCGTGACCAACATGAACTACTAAAATTAAAATGAGAAAATATCAGCACATTCGTGTAGGTTTTGACTGCTTGGGTTGTCAGGGAGTTTCTATACACCTGGAATTAGACAAATTGTATTTATATTTTTTCACTTTCATAACAACACAAGGAGAGGTAGTACAGCAGGGTCTATGTACTTACGTAGCAGTACTAATACTTCAAAGTAATATTACTCATTCAATGAAAGACTATATAGTATATGGATGTCTGCACCCATCACGACCTCCAATTCCCAAATATGTTAGTGTGTTAGCGTGTTTTTGTAGAGGCGACCACCACGTTTACTGCCGTGACCTTTTTATTTTCCCATACCTGCATATATTATACATAACACATGTGCTACAAAGAAGCAGAAGTGGGAGAGGAGGGTAAAAATACACAAGTAGTAGTAATAAACAGAAACATTACTGTGACTGGAGTGGGCAATCATGTGGGGGAAGTGTCTTGCTCAGGTTAGATTTGAACCAGCAACTGTCTGGTTCATGTGTATGCTTACTCCACTACACAAATATATATATTAAGTACAATAGTAGCTAAATATATGAACGGTTAGATCATCAAATGTAAGTACACCACCTTCTCAGGTCTTGCTATGTGGCCTATGTCATCAGAGGGTATAATACTCCCTACAACATAGCCAGCAACATTTACCATTTTGTTTTCTTCAATGAGGAAATCACAACTCTAGCTGATAGATTATTTTGTATTTACCTCCACTTTTAATCCATAAAATCCTTTCTCCAAACATCTCCAAACATCTCCCCATCTTCAGTGCACCATCTGATCCTCCTCTTTTCTTTTGTGATAAATTTGAAACAGGAAGTGAAGAAAAAAAAGCTTCCTCCTCCCAGCATCTCCTCATCTTCTGTTAACCATCTAACCCTCATCTTTTTATTTGTGATAAACTCCGCGCAGGAAGCAGCTCTCAGGATAAAGACTCTCCCTCCTCCTTCCTTTTCCTCCTCCTCTTCTCCTCCTCCTCCTCTCTGTCTCTACCTCTCCTCCTCCTCCTCCTTCTCTTTCTGTGGGAGATTCCAGTGGAGCGTAGATCCTGCTTGAACACGAGGAGCCATCATAAACATCATAAAAATCATAACCACCACAAAAATGTCCTATCAAAGACAGATCTGGGCTTCCTCCACCTTTTATCTGCTCGGTGTGTTTGGACTCACCCGTAAGATCTCCAGCTCCCGCCACAGGGGTTATCACAGAGTAACATCACATATTTGGGTTGAAAGTACGTTTATGAGCATAGACTCTGCCAAACTTTTTTTCTTCTTCTTCTTCTTATAGACTTTTTAGTTAGTTGTATTTTTTTGTTTAGGAGACAGCTAGAGGCAAAGGCAAAGTGGAACATAATGCAGTTTTAGAGTACAGGATTATTTATTTATTTATGTTTTTTTTTTATTATTATTATTTTACTGTCTACAAAATAATAATAATAATAATAATAATAATAATAATAATAATAATAATAATAAAAACATGACAGCCCCCTAAAAAAAAAAAAAAAAAAACATGCTTCCATTTTTATCTCTTTCTTTGGCTAAAAAGTTCCAGTGGTCCAGTCCAGAGTTTATTCCAGACTGTTTCTGTTTGTTTGATGAGCTTGTCTTGCTGGAGAGTGGAGTGTGCAAAAATATTGAAATATCAATATATTGTATCATTTAATGTGATGATACAGTATTGATATCGTGGGCTGCTGTATCGTGTTACTTTTTTGTTTTTTGTCTAGCACCAGTTTCTAGAGCCCTGTATGAGGTTGACCCGGTGTCGCACCTTTTTGTTCTGTTCTGCCGGCTCATCAGGTCCACCTTTCTGATGTTACTTTCGTCATAGTTTTTAGGGGGTAGCACAGGTTAAGGATTTTTTCAAATCTTATTTATATACAATCTTACTGTATTTTCTGCACTATAGGGCGCACTCTTAAGCCTCCAACCTCATCAAAAAACAACTGTGCCACAATCCAGAGCGCCTATACACGAATCCACTCAGATGTCCCAGCACGACTTCAGTAAACTACAAACACACACCACCCACAGAACACACAAACACACACGGAGCAGACAACGACTGCACAGCCAAAAACACCCACAGACACACTCATCACTCCACGCCGACGAGGAACAGAACGGAGGAACGAACCAAAAAAGCGAGTGCAATGTGCCACTTCTAGACACAAATGAGTCACTGCGAACACGCCGAGAATCCAGCGATCCCAGACAGCACCCTCCCTACACGCCACAACTGAACAAAGCTCAGAGTCACCGTGAACACCACAAACAAACAAAACCACTCACCCATCACACTGTTGGGTTTCCTTTAAAGTCCAGTGCGGTTTATTTGTGAAAAAAGTTCTAAGATAGACCATTTAATGACAGTGCACCTTATAATCAAGAGCGACTAATGGTGCGGAAAATACAGTTCTTACTTCCAGCAAATCTACTCAATAGAATAAACACACTTTCAATCCTTAATGTACTTCCTGTGGCCTTTGTGAATATGTTTTGATCTTCTTGTCGTGACAATCCATATATCACCAAGAGTATTTGTTGGTATATTTTAATAAATTGTGACACATTATGTGACACATTTGACATATTCGCTGTTTTGAGGATTCAAATTTGTGTTTCAATGTGTTTGCACAAGAAGTGGTTTAACAAAGACTTTTAGTATCTCAGACATGATTTAGACTTTATTTTTTATTGAATTGCATTGAATCTATTTGAAATATGGTCTATGTATCGAGGTATGTATCGTATCGGCTACTTCTTAATGATCCCCATCTCTATTGGAGAGTGGGTCAGTTGTCTGGCATTTGTTGCAGTTTAACCAAAAAGTTTGTGGTTTCAGTCCCGTTCTTGATCTCCTTGACTTCCAAACAGCAGCAGATTGAATGTTTTGAACTAAATCTCCAAACTGAAACGCCACAAATTCTGGAGCATTGTTTGAACCGAAGTTTAAAGTGAAAAAGCAGGAGACATTCCCTTTAATGCGCTCCTCTGCCTCCTCCTCCCTTTTTTCTCGGCCCCAGTAATTAGCCTGCTCCCAGCTCTGTGATCACCTGTTCAGAGGAGGACTGCTCTCTGTAGTTTGGCTTCCTTCCTCTGCTCTGCTCTCACATGGACGTACGCTGTGGTTAAAGGCTGGAGGAGCTCACACTCACGGTAAAGACTGAATGTAACTGAGCAGAAAGAGAGATCTAGTCCTGAACATGTCTACTGGGAACAACTGGAAGTGAAAAGCGACTAAAAAGACTATTGAGAATGTTCAATGTGTAACTGATTCTCTAAAATGTGCAAATTAAACTAGAGGTCAAAAGTTATTGGTGGGAGAAGACATGATTCCAACAAGATGAGTCAAGTCGAGATTTTGACGTTTATAACAAATACTAGAGGTGGGACGAGACAGTTTTCATGAGATGAGACACATCACGAGACGTTGTCCACCAGAACGAGACAAGACGAGATTTTGACATAATTCATTACAAATAAGCAGTGACAGAACTACAGCTTCTCAAAGTCTCACAGTCTTGTAGTTATTCTGTCTTGTGAGATCTTGTCTCATCCCTAACAAATACTTCAAATAAAGGACTTTGATGTACCTGGTCCATGTGCTTTGGGTCATTCTGTCTATCAGCACAGCTATTTCAAGGCTCTCTCAGCATAAATGCAAGAATAATGGCAGCTTTTTACAGTTTTGTACCCAATTCCTGACCCACTTACTTCTTTACCTCCCTTCCACTAGTTTGATTAAAGATTGTACAGAGGATTTTCCAAGGAAAGAGAAAGACAACGACTGTTTGTCCTTTTTCAAATGTTGCGCTCCTACTTACACTTAGAAATCATGCTTGTTTACTTGCTTGTTGAAGTTTCCTGTCCAGAAGTTATTTAGCGACCGGCGCGTCAGTCTTTAGACCCTTCGTCTGCTTCAGTGCACACCATCGCTGGAAGGAATCTCCAAGAATCACCTCAGTTCGTCTTGTTCCTTTTCTTCTTCTCTTCTTCTTCCAGCGATCTCAAAAACAACTTTCTTTTGCAGCAAACTGGTCATAGATTCTTGTCCACCATCGCAACAAACTTTGTGCAAACTCTGAGGAAACTACAGTTGGAAAAAGCTGCTAAGAACTGCCACAAGTAAACAGGATCTTGCGTTTGTAGAATGCGTGAAAGGCGATCTTAAACCATGTAATCTTTGTGCAACAGCTACTCAGTTACAATAGAAACATAGGGAGTTTGATTGACAACCTAACAGACAATACAATAGATGGTAATCTCGTTATCTATTGGTTAATGTTTATCTGGCTCCACCACGTCCACAGGTGATGGATTTTCATTCTTTTTTGTTTGGTCGTCATAATTAAAAGGCTTCTGCATCTCTATAATGCTAGTTTGAACTTTCATTGACAATCCATACAAGCTTTAAGTTCACAGCTTTGTCTTCACATTTGTTAAATGTCTTTTTCCATTTGTGTTGTCATTGTTTGTTTTTAAATAAATCAATAAAGTTAACTTTTTTAGTCCAAGAAAAATCTCTTTAGACAAACTGCCGGGTCATAGAACGACATTGTTTCCTTAGGCAAGACCTCACAGATCGGGACATACTTTTGTACTTTTGTATACTGTGCATCCAACCTTCTGATTTTTGGACGGTCCAGTCACAGCCTGGTATGTCTAGTCTGACATGTTTGTTTTGATGCTAATGGACCATGTGTCTCTTTGATTGGTTAATCCATCTGTCAATCACGTCCATTAAACATTGTCTGGACAAGATACTGTACAAACCAACAAAAACAAACCATTATGGTTTTAATCCATGTATCATTTGTTCATTTGTTTTTCAATATAAAACCAAAAATAAAAAAACGAAAAAAAACAGCTGTTTTCTTCATTATTTGTCTCCAAAACCAAAATGAAAAAACGGATAACGATTTGTTTTTTCAGTTTTTGATTTTGTGTTTAAATGAAGAATGGAAAAAACGGATAATGGCCATTTGCCGTTTATGTGACTTCCGTGACTGCGATGCCAGACTTTTGCACTGCATATGGATTGAATCAGGACTGATCCAGGTTTGGGACCAGACCAGGACCAGATCAGAACTGAAACCAGGACCAGACCGAGACCAGTCCGAGACTGAGATCAGAACTGAGATCGGGATCAGACCGAGACTGAGACCAGACCGGGACCAGAGCGGGACTGAGACCGAGACCAGACCGGGACCAGGCCAGGACTGAGACCAGACGAGACCAGACCGGGACCAGGCCAGGACTGAGACCGAGACCAGACCGGGAACGAATCGTTATCCGTTTTTTCATTTTGGTTTTGGAGACAAATAATGAAGAAAACTGTTGTTTTTTCGTTTTTTTATTTTTGGTTTTATATTGAAAAACAAATGAACAAATGACACATGGATTGGTTTTAGGCGTCCTGTAGGCAAATGCTGTTCACATGTTTCATATTCAGAGTTCATTCAGTAAATTCTTCATTGTTCGTTCATTTAGTGAGACCTGCACAAATCCCTCTAGTGCTATAAAGCTGATTTATGGTATAGAATATATATGTTCAGATAGACTATTAAAAGTGCACCTATCTGTCCTCTTTACACACTGTGGGTTATAATGAGCTCGGGGGGTGCACAGATGGGCCCTGGCTCTTTAAATCTCCAATCAAATGAAGACATCCATAAAAACGAGCGCCGCCACACAAAAGCACATTATCAAACACACATTTATAAATCAGCGCGTTCTCTGTGTGCCGACAAAATGGTGCAACGTTCTGACAGCAATTACAAAGCAAAGAGAAGTTCATTTTTCACCGAGTCTGATACGCAAACAGCTCATTTCAGTCACTTTATTGGAAAAAAGAGAAGGAAGATGAGGAGAGGAGAGGAGGGAGGGTGAGGTACTTTTTAACAGACTGTATTAGTCTTTTTGTGCATGGATGAAAGAAGATGAGGCAGAGACTGAATCGATAGATAATAAGATCTGGGATACATTAAAGGGCTCATATCAGGCTGTTTTCTGATCTCTGTTCTAATGTCGTTTCCTCGTCACAAACAGACCTGGAGTTGTGTTTTGTTTCATCCACACATGTTTAACGCACAAACCCTGCACATTTAAGATGAGCTCTTCTCTCATAAAAGTGAAGAAACACATCGCACACTCAGATGGCCGATGTCCAAAAGCTTTTTTTTTTTTTTTTTAATTTAAATGATGTTTTGGCAAAAAAAGCCTTCGTCAGATCATTTCTCTTGCTTTGTGTACTGTGATCCAAAGCAAGAAAAATGAGCTGACAAAGACATTTTTCTTACTTTTACTTTACTGTTCTTTGCATTTGCACCTCTACAAGAGTTCCGGTGTGCGTTTTCTGTTTCATTTGAGCTCTTCTCTCAAACTGAAAACACTTTTCCACCTTGTGATGTCATGTGATAATACAGGAGACTCCATACACTGTAAAAAAAAATAAAAATAAAAAATCTAGCCAAGTTAAGATGATTTTAATTAAGAAAGTTTGATCAGGATTTAAAGTAAATTAGTAAATTGTCTGATCTGACAGCGGAACAAGATTTTTCGTACTTAAAATATGAAAATACATCTTGCAACTTCTCTAGAATCATTTGGATGATTTCAGTCATGGAATTTTTGATCTCTACTGAACTAAAGGTAAAAGGAGCTTAAAACTACCCCTAAATGACATCACAAGGAGGAACAGAGCGTTTGGAGTTACTCAAACATGTGTGACTGAAACAAAACACAACTCCTGGTCTGTTTTTGAAGAATTAACAACATTATGACATGGCTTACAGTTCACAAGAGTCAAATTTGAGAAATACAGAAACATATTTAATTATACTACTACTTTTACAACTACAAGTACTATTATTCTGACTGCCACCTCCAATACTACAACTTTTTGACAAGGACTTTCACATATTAGTCTTGCAGTATATCTTTCCTTTGGACTATAACAAATGACCCTGCGTCCCTGCGTCCCTGCGTCCCTGCGTCCCTGGCGTGGGGGACATGTCCTCTGAAGACAGATGACCCTGTCCCGTTCCATTTACATATCGTTTTGTATTTCATTGAAACGGAGCGCTCTGTCTCCGCCGCCCCTCCCTCCCCTGCTCACTCGTAGTTAAAGGATGACCGCTGATGACCAATGATCCAACCGTTTAGGGTCGTCCCGCGCTGACCTTTGACCCCTGTCCGCTTAACTCCAAATGATGATGTATAAGGCCTGACTAATCGCCCCGCACGCTCTGCACAGCTGCTGATCAAAGAGCGGCGCGCAAAGAGGCTCCAGAGAGCAGTTTGGGAAGGACAATTTAAAATAAAAATGGAAAAGTAATTGACTAATTGTAAAGACGTTTGTGTCAAATATTAAGAACTTTCAGGATTTAGAACTGAAGTTTGGTTCAAAGGTCCATGAAGAAAGGAAATGTGATGAGGTAAAGTGAGGGAAAGTGAAATCATATTTTAAATAAAAATATCCCTCAAAAAAAAAAAATAAAATAAAATAAATTTTAAAAGTGTACATTGAAGCAAATAAATACAAATGCAAAATAAAAAACTTTTTTAAAAAGTGTACATTGAAACAAATAAATACAAATGCAAAAAAAAAAAAAAAAAAAAAAGAAGTAAAGTAAATAAATAAGATAAAATAAAAGACTGCTGCCCCTGCCACCCATCCCGGATAAGCAGAAGTAAATGGATGGATATTTCAGTTTGTAATAAATAATAAATATTATCTACAACACTTACAATATATATATTTTCTGTATTGCTGAAAATGTACACATGATTTGAAATATCTGACGTTTGTCCATGACACAGTTTCGGTGTTGAAAGAACACAGTCCAATTCACATTTCAAATTTGTTTATGAATTTTTGGACAAACACAGTGTTTTTATATCGATTGCTGAAAATGGATGCATGAAATCAAAATAAAATTTGTCCCCCACTATATGTACACTACCGGTCAAAAGTTTTAGAACACCACACTTTTTCCATTTTTTATACTGTTTACTGTTTGACCAAAACATATTCTAAACTTTTGATTGATGTGTGTATCCACCTTTGGCAGATAGAACAACTGAACACACTCGTGGCTCGTTCTTTCTACAACACAAATCAAATATTGTTCAAAAAGTTCTTCCCAAGTCTGTTGCAGAAGTTTCCATAAATGTGTGGCACTTGTAGGTTGCTTCACTCTTCTGTCCAGTTCATCTCAGACCAGCTCCATGGGGTTTAAGTCTGGACAGGTTTTCAAACTTTACCATCTTGTTCTTTTTTCCTGAGGTGGTTTTGGCAGAACTTGGACTTGGACTTTGGACTGTTTTAAGCTCTTCATTGGACTTGCACGACTTGAATTGCAATAAATAACTGGAAAACTTAAGGTGTTCTAAAACTTTTGACTGGTAGTGTATAAATAATTTGAAATATCCATTTGTCCATCACAAGTTTTCGGTGTTGAAAGAACACAAGATCTATAACACTACTACAGTTCACAGTTGTTTATGAACTTTCAGTTTTGGACAAACACAGTATTGGTATCTAACACTTGAAATATTTAACATGTTTAGATTGATTGCTAATCCATACATTATAGATGAAGTAAAATATTTGACCTTCTTCTAAGTAAAAGAGACAGAACTTTCCAGAGCTTGTTTGTCCAGCTCTTGTTTTGACCTGTTAATGATTGGAGGTGGTATTCGCTGAAACGTGATCCGGCCGAGAGGACATCTGCTGATCAAAGCGCTCTTTACGGCCGCACTGCAGACGGGGACAGGAAGTGGTGGAGCGTCCGGGGGTCAAAGGTCGCGGCGAGCGTGTGAAGCGGACCTGCGGCTAATTACTGGCCCGCGGGAGGCAGCGACGGAGGGGCCCGGACCGGAGGGGGACAGTGAGGGAGGGGCCCGGACCGGAGGGGGACAGTGAGGGAGGGGCCCGGACCAGAGGGGACAGTGAGGGGGCCCGGGAGGGGGACAGTGAGGGAGGGGCCCGGACCAGAGGGGGACAGTGAGGGAGGGGCCTGGACCAGAGGGGGACAGTGGCTGAGGGGCCTGGACCAGAGGGGGACAGTGACTGAGGGGCCAAGTCGTCCCCTGCATGTCTGAGCAAAGCCTGACCAAACCTGTGCTCTCATAGAACCAGAGTTACTGTAAGTAACCTTGAGTGTTTAAAGCACAAATACAACACAAAATTGACTTCTTTGAGCTTTTTAAACAGTTTATAATTGTGTCCCCTCATCAAAAACATGCCTGGAGTTGTATTAATTCAAAGACGTCAACTCTGAGTCTCAGAAAAGTTCCATTTACATTTTGCCAGGATTGTTGCGTCACAGGTAAAACTCAATTTTTTCCTGTGCAGTTTTTAAGTCCATAAACCATCACCAGACTCACTCTGATGTTCACACTGAACACATGGCTCCGCTTGCTCTCCAGCCATTAGAAGCAGAGCTGAAATTTATAAAGATTTTCAAAGTACAGACACCATTTTAAGTAAAAAAAAAAAAAAAAGTGAAAGGTGACCAAATGTATATTTAAAAGGAAATTAAAGTCACAGTTAGTTTGTTGTAGTTTTATTGGTAGAATAAGATAGATAAGTTTGTGGTTTGTTCTTGGGTAAGACATTTCACCATGTCTCTGTGTTAGTGTGTGTGTGTGTGTGTGTGTGTGTGTGTGTGTGTGTGTGTGTGTGTGTGTGTGTGTGTGTGTGTGTGTGTGTGTTTGAATGCACCATGTCTGGCTGTGATTAGAATCATTGGTTTCATTCCTGTGGTGGAGCAGATCACCTGAAGTCGACTGAAAAATCAGTTTCAACTTGATTTGGTCTTTTTTTTTTACTCCAAAGCTCTCGGTGATTGGCACAAACATTCATAAAAAGTATGTGGTAACTTTACTTTTCACTCTGAACTGTGTTATCACTTCACATTAAGTGTATGATTATCTGTTGTTGCAGTTTCCTTCAGAACATTTTTGTCTTTTGTCTTTTACTGGCAACAATTAGGAGACAGTTTCACAGCATTATTAAAGGTACACTGTGTAACTTTTGCGACGGTGCTTTGACTTTGACTGAAAACACTTGGATGAGGTGTCTGATGCCCTCTGCTGGTAACAGTGTGAAGTGAAGCATTTTGAAGAGACACATTAGCAGCATGGCTATTGTCAACATGATACTCAGAAACACTTTTGTGTTGAGCCTGATCAGTGCTCGGCCCCGGTGGCTTTTGGCTTGTCTCCATGGAGATAGATTATTAAAGATGTACTATGGAACTGGAGGGTATGTCATGTATGTTTGTGTTTATGGAAATGGTGTTACTTTGCCGGGAATATTCCTCAGTATGGCATTAACATTATGTATCATGTATTTATTCAATTCCAGGTGTTTCTGTTGGTCAAAAATAGAGGCAAACGCACACTGAAAAAAAAAAATTATTATTAATATAATATAATAATAATAATAATAATAATAATAATAACTTGTAAGATTTACTCAAAAATAATCTTTGTAACAATTTGCACTTACACATTTTAAGTACATTTTCCAGCTGTAATATCAGGTACAATTTACTTGTCAGTATTAAGTAAAATGCACTCACCACCATCATTAACATGAAGTTAATGAGCTTTTTTTTTTTAAGTTACAAGTCATATTCATGTAAATAAATTAAGTGAAATATATAAAATATTGTCATAATTAATTGCATTGCTGTGATGAAATAAATTATGTTATTTCAGTGTAAAAATTACCCCCAGTTGATTGAAAATATTTTACTAACCCCAGAAGTTTTTTTGTTTTTTTTTTTCATTACATTGTTACTATGAATGTGCTTGCCTCTCCTCAGATCTGACCTGTATGCTTCCATTAGTGCTGTGGAACATTCCAGAGAAAGCAATATCATTTCCTTGGCATTCCACGACCCAAGAAAGGAAAAGTCAGAGTGCACCTCCTTTATAATAACAGATGTTTCAGAGTGAAGCATTTAAAAGTTTCTGTACCTGATTTTTAATTTCTTAAAAACAAAACAAAACAAAAAAAAACACAACTAGTTCATTTGAAACAGTTTGCAGTGCTCCAAATGTCTTCCTCACTTACTTTTTGTATACTGAGCATCCTAATTGTTCACCACGATGAGTTTTTAAGCTCTTTAAGTTAGTAAAGCTAACAACAACTAGCATTCTGACACACACCTCCTGATTACTGGACAATAAAACACTTTAGAATGAGATGCAGACAGTACACAGTGGACTTGGAAACAGGTACTTTCCTAAGATAACAATAAGACGGTGTATGTTTTTGCGCAAATGTCTGTGTAATGTTTGAATCAAAATGAAGAGGAGCAGTTTTCTCACGCGTGTTTGTTCGCTCCACTGATTTTCTATCTATTCATCACATCTCAAAAACTTAATGTGGCAGTGTAAACGCTTAAAGAGAGCAGCGGAGCGGCTAAAGCTGTCCTCCCAGAGTCAATAACCCCACCGTGAGCGTAATTACAAAGTGTGGACGTGCGCATGTCAGCTCGGGACTCCGCCCCCTCCAGATGTGCTCCGAGGTCACGCTTAGGCACAGAACGCTATTGTGTCTGCACCTGCCTGCTCCTGTCTGCTCCTGTCTGCTCCTGTACGCTCCTGTCTGCTCCTTTATGCACCTGTCTGCTCCTCTCTTTTCCTGTACACTCCTGTCTCCTCCTATACACTTCTGTCTGCTCCTGTCTGCTTATATATGCTCCTGTCTGCTCCTGTCCTGCTCCTGTCTGCTTCTGTCTGCTTCTGTACGCTCCTGTCTGTTCCTTTATGCACCTGCCCGCTCCTCTCTTCTCCTATACGCTCCTGTCTGCTCCTGTCTGCTCCTGTCTTCTCCTATATGCTCCTGTGTGCTTCTGTCTGCTCCTATACACACCTGTCTGCTCCTGTACGCTCCTGTCTGCTCCTATGTGCTCCTATGTGCTCCTGTCTGCTCCTGTACGCTCCTGTCTGCTCCTGTACTGCTCCTGTCTGCTCCTATACTGCTCCTGTACGCTCCTGTCTGCTTCTATACACACCTGTCTGCTCCTGTTTCTGCTCCTGTACGCTCCTGTCTGCTCCTGTCTGCTCCTGTCTGTCTTGTCAAAAGACTAGAAAAAAATTTAAAAAAAAATAAAAAAAAAAAAAAAATAATAATAACATATAATATATTTTTAAGTACTACCATTTAATACATTCAGTGTTTTTTTTTTTGTTTGTTTTTTTTTTAATTCTCATCATGGTATCTGAACATCATGGTATCTGAATTTGGTATTGAGTATCAAGTCTATTCCTTAGTATCAAAATAGAGTTTGAATATTTAGCATTGCGACAACACTAGTTTGCACCTGCCTGCACCTGTCTGCACCTGTCTGCTCCTGGTCCAGACTCGGACTCGTTTCTCTTCGCTGTGGCAATTAGTGTGAACCTGGCCCCGCCCCCTGGCAGCCCAACACAGACCCTTTGTGTACGAGAGGAGGACTGATGCTGAGTATTAAGTAATAGGCCCATTAAGAGGCATTCCCCCATGTATGTGTGTGTGTGTGTGTGTGTGTGTGTGTGTGGGTGTGTGCGGCAGGGACTGGACAGGAGCTGTAATCTGAGGTATTTCAAAGCAGAATACCATTGTAAAGAAGGCTAATTAAAACGTGCGCAAGAAGTGAGTGCACGAGGAGATTTGACAGAGGAGAGGAGGGAAAATCTAACACAGTTTTTCTCTTGTAAATGCAGAACTTTAAACCCCCCCCCCCGCTTCAAACCGGGGGGTTTGAAGACAAATAATGAAGTAAATACATTTTTTTTGTTTTCTTATTTTTGGTTTTATTTTGAAAAATGCATGAACTAATGAACCACGGATTAATTTTGGACCACAATTTTTTTTCATGGAGAACATGCAAACTCCATTCAGACACACACAGAGACCTGGGAGTCGAAGTCAGAACCTGTGTCTTGCCCAAGGACATAAAAGAAGTTCAGAGGTGGATCAAAATGCCAACTCAGCCCGTCGGCTGAAGTTAGATTCCTGCTTGGATCATTTTCATCTCAAATTTCTCAATATTTCTTTCAAATTCCTTAGATATCTTTTATTTCTTCTGCGATTACATCCTTGATCTGTGCCTGAGGTTTTTCCCCTTCATGGTCCCTGAACTCATGTGACCTGTCCCACACTTGTGTACGTGCTCTGTGTGTGTGTCTGTGTGTGTTGTGTGTGTGTCTGTGTGTCTCTGTGTGTGTGTTTAGACAGGTGCCTACTAGGGCCTGACCGATATCGATTTTTTTGTGGCTGATATGATACAGAGAAAACGAGAGTTGGAGCTGTCGTTATAAAAGCTGATGTATTTAGTGATGTAAAAATTCACTGTAAATCTTCTGCTGATTATAAAACTTCGATCTTGCTCTAGTGGATTTAAAATTGTGTTTATTTAGGCGATATTTCCTGTTATTCTAGCCAGTCTGGCGCCACCTAGTGCCTCCACTCAATTTCATTTCTCTCCAGCGACTAGATCAGGAATCAGAATACACTAGATGGTTCACAAAAAAACATAAGTGCAAGTTCAGGCACCAGCCAATCAATGAAGAGCCAAATATTCAGTGTTGTTAAAGATTCGGAATATTCGGAATATATGAGAATGTTTGGTGAATTTTATCAAGGGGAAAGACGTTATTGTCCTTCTTCCTACGGGATTTGGGAAAAACTTAATATACCAGTTATCCCTGTTAGTGGCGCATTACATACGTCAGTGATTGGTTAAATGATAAAAAATACCCGTTTACTGTCAAGCAAACCAATTCCAACACTGAGAGGTCAGACGGTTTCTACAAAGTGAAACCAGCTGATGAATCAGACTACTGTAATTCTGCGTCTTTATGTCATATTTAAAGACAGTAGGTCGGCCTAATGGCTGTGTTTACGGAAGTTGTCCAAACATGGACGCAGCATCGAGCACCTGGAGATTTTAAAGTTCCTCTCGTACCGGAGCCAGAACATGAACAACTTACTTGTTTTAAGGAGGAGATTGAGAAGGAGAAGGACGAGGTTTTTGGCCGTGGTGTTTTGTGGGACAGCGGCAGCGACGTCTGTTGAAAGGAACATGTGGATGTGGAGACGGAGCCAAGAGTGGTGAGTGGTGATGTGCTTCACTTCAGTGACACGGAGTTCATTAACAATTTTCGCCTACTTCAGCGCAGAATAGTGACGTTTGTGTCTTGTTGATAACGTGTAGGTGGATGAATGTGACCTGACCGTTCACACTGAAGTCACATGTCAAAAGATCAGATATGGATCAGTTTGAGGAGCACATATCCAAGTGTCCTGGGTCACATTTGAAAAAATCGGATCTGTGTTGTTCAGACTGTCATTAAAAAATCAGATACAGGAGCATAGAAGCCAAAAAATCTGATTTGAATCACTTCAGACTCCAGTCTGAACTCAGCCTAAGTAAACTAGCACTATCAGCCTTTAGTGGTACATGCGTGCACGCTGTGGTAATTAATTACATGTGTAAATACCAATAATCCACACCTCTATTTACAGCTCATTTACATATCACTACAGTAACATGTACAGACACTGTAGTCTGTTTACACTAGACCAATGTAAGAAAACAGCACTAACCAATGAGTAGTAGTTTCAAAAACAACACATTACACATCACTCAGCGCTCACACAGGCTCCTCTCAGATCACAAATCTGAACTAATAAGTGTCCTTTTAATCCTGACTCAAAACAATTGTCTGTAAAAGAAAATAATCCAGCACACATGAAGTGAGGGACGTGACTCTTGAGGTGTGTTCAGTATCAGACAAAGTTCAATATCAACCAATACCAACTGATACATCGGTCAGGCCCTAGTGGCTACAGTGAACTTTGATTCAAGACACCAATAATGTTTTCTTATTTTGACTGAAACAAAAAAAAAAAGAAAGAGAATATTACTTTTTACCATAGTCCGCTGGTATTAATGCAGGTACAATAAAGTGTAGAGTCGTCACACACTGTGTTCATATGCAGCACATAATGAGTCAGGAGTATGCAGCCTCCTCACGTCTCCATCCCAAACCCAAACACATATATTAAACATGTTTTCACAGAGCTGCACACCTCTCCCCTCTCTGCCCTGTCTCTGTCTGTGTGTGTGTCTCTGTCTGTGTGTGTGTCTCTGTGTGTGTGTCTGTGTGTGTGTGTGTGTCTGTGTGTGTGTGTGTGTGTGTGTGTGTGTCTCTGTGTGTGTATGTGCATGTGTGTGTGTGCAGGACTGGGGCACACTCTCCCAGTCTCAGTCTGGACCAGAGAAGTCCCAGCTCAGCTCCACTAATTGGCTGGCTCCCCCTCTTTTCAACCCCCCTGCCCCCCTCATTTCTCTCTCTCTGTATCTCTGTCTGTATCTCTCTCCTCCCTCTCTCTCCTCCTCTCCTCCCTCTCTCTCCTCTCTCTCTCCTCCTCCTCTCTCTCTCTCTCTCTCTCTCTCTCTCTCTCTCCTCTCTCTCTCTCTCCTCCCTCTCTCTCCTCTCTCTCTCTCTCTCTCCTCTCTCTCTCTCCTCCCTCTCTCTCCTCTCTCCTCCTCTCTCTCCTCTCTCTCTCTCTCTCTCTCTCCTCTCTCTCCTCTCTCTCTCTCCTCTCTCTCTCTCTCTCCTCTCTCTCCTCTCTCTCTCCTCTCTCCTCTCTCCTCCTCTCTCCTCCCTCTCTCTCCTCTCTCTCCTCTCCTCTCTCTCCTCCTCTCTCTCTCTCCTCTCTCTCTCTCTCCTCTCTCCTCCTCTCTCTCTCTCTCCTCCTCTCTCTCTCTCCTCTCTCCTCTCTCTCCTCTCCTCTCCTCTCCTCCCTCTCTCCTCTCTCTCCTCCCTCTCTCCTCTCTCTCCTCCCTCTCCTCCCTCTCCTCTCCTCCTCTCTCTCCTCTCCTCTCTCCTCCCTCTCTCTCCTCTCTCTCCTCCCTCTCCTCCTTCTCTCCTCCCTCTCTCCTCCCTCTCTCCTCCCTCTCCTCCCTCTCTCCTCTCTCTCTCCTCCACATAATTGGACACACAACCCGAGCTCGTGCATCCTAATCACTGAGCCGCCCTCCCTCCTCTTCCACATTTTTCATCACACTCCAAAAAAATAGCACCACATGGATTCATAGTTTTCATTTTAGTTTGCAATTTTTTATTTATTTTTTTTGCTTTTCCATTTCGAAAGCGCCAAGTATTTTATTTTTATTTCAAGCTCAAATCTTGAAAATTTTAAATTAAATCAGTAACACTTTATAATAACTACACCTTACTAGCCTTAATAAAGCATGAACAAAGACTTAATTAATAATGATTTGCGCTTCGTAACTACTTAATTACTACCTGAATTAGCACTTAACTTGTACTTAATTCACCTGTGCTGTAAATAGTTACTCATAAGTATTTCTGACTTAATTACTCATGAACTAACCATTTGCATGTTTACAAATGCATATTTAAGTTCACATTTGAGCATTTATTAATCATTAGTAAACTATGAGAGAATGATTTACTAGTAATGCAATGATCATTCAGGCAGCTGTTCTCTGTTAGTTAAGTCTTTTTGAGAGCTTTTCTAAAGTGAATAATAATAGTAAATCATTCTCTCATGGCTTACTAATCATTAAAAAATGCTCAGATTTACAAACATTTACAAATACACACACAAATGGTTAGTTCATGAGTAATTAATTAAGTCTTTGTTCATGCTTTATTAAGGCTAAATAAGGTGTAGTTATTATAAAGTGTTACCATTAAATCTTCTCTACTTCCAAACTAAAGAGTCGAGAAACAGAATGCAGCATATAAAACATAACGGAACACTTTCTGAATCATCTTTTCTCACTTGAATTGCATGGTAAAAAAAAAAAACATCATCTGGCCAAATTACTGGTCAGGTCTGTGGAAAGACGAGCCTGTTCACATAAACAATGCTTTTCAATGTAGGGAGAAAGAAAAAAAGTATTCAGAACAAGCCATTCAGTGAAAAGAATGTGTGTATATTTTGAATCCGTCTCAGTTTTTGTAGTGTAAATGCTGCTCCGTGCTTTGACCCTCCGAATCAAAGAGAATTCTCGATCCTTTCTCCCACAAAACCCCAACTGTGTCCACCGCGTTGCATCGACCAGCGCATGCCCCGGCCCCCAGAGACCCCCTCCTCCTCCTCCCCCCTCCACTGTACGGTCATTCGTTTCGGTCGGGCCGGAGAGCAGAATTATTCATAAGTCTGCCGTACCCAAATATTGGCCTCTTAATAATTCAGAGCGTACACGGGTGTTCATGTGTGCGCTGAGAGGAGTCATCCGTCACTGCGGGGTAATATATATGTAAGAGGACACATCTTTAATATAGACGGGGAGGTGAGGGGAGGAGACGCCGTGGCCAGGTGCACTATGGGAAATGGAGTTCATAAGAGCAACAACAAACGTCTGTGTGCATTGTATTGTTTAGAACACTGATCCGTGCTCAGTGTTGGGGAGTAACAGATTACATGTACCAGAGTTCAGTGATGTATCAGAGTACAAATTATGAGTAACTGTATTCAGTTACAGTTACTGTTTCCATGAGTGGTAATTGGATTACAGTTACTTTGTTGAAATAAATGGATTACAGGGCGAGATTTTCCTGTTTTCACATTTTGGGCTAAATCCCTTTTATTTATTTATTTATTTTTTCTCTTGGTAATTCCACTCATTGTTGGAAAATAAACGAGGTCTAAACTAGAGCTAAACCAGGTCTAAACCAGGTCTAAACCCGGTCTAAAACAGGTCTAAACCAGGACTAAAACAGGATTTAACAGGATTTAACAGGACTAACTCTGTGCTGTGTGGACGTGTCTCCTCCTCTTCTATCAATAATATTTTTAATATGGTAAAGTAAAGTCTGGGCTTTTTATTTTCTTTCAGCAGATAAAACATCTTATGTGAAGAAATCTGAGTCTTTGCTTCTCTACAGCAAATCAAATAATCCAAAGTATTCAGATTACATTATTCACTTTAAGTAATTTAATGGATTCTGTTACAAACTACATTTTGGGGGATGTAATCTGTAATCTGTAGGGGATTACATTTTAAAAGTAAACTTCCCAGCACTGTCCGTGCTTTAGTTTTGGTCTGCATGTGTCTACTGTAGAAGTTTAGAATTATTTTATTTTATTTTATGTTGCTATTTCTTTAATCAAATGTATTTCAATTACAAAATCTATGTAAAACAAAGAGAAATGAATATTGGACACAAAAAAATGATTTCATCCATCCATCCATTTTCTTCTGCTTATCCGGGGTCAGGTCGCGGGCGCAGCAGTCTAAGCAGGGATTCCCAGACTTCCTCCACCCCAGACACTTCCTCCAGCTCCTCCGGGGAGACGGTCCCAGGCCAGCCCAGAGACAGAGTCCCTCCAGCGTGTCCTGGCTCTTCCCTCAGGCCTCTTTTTGGTGGGACATGCCCAGAACAGAGAAATGATTTCATATGAATTGAAAAACAATCAAATATCTGATGTCTTAGTTTAAAATGTGTCTTTGGTAAGGCTGTTCAATTAATTGAATCTTGATCGCAATTTAGATATGTGTATCAAACAATCTCCAAACTCATATAATCATGTTGAAACAAAAGTGTAACGAAGTTCATTTTGGGATATTTTTATATTTTTTTTTTTTTTTTTTTTTTTTATTTAGAGATTGTAGAAGAGCTGGATATAGAGTTTATTTTGGAGACATTTATGTTTTTCTGCCTCATTTCATGTTCAAAGTTTATTTGATTCATTTTATGTTTTATACATCATAAAACTGCTCTAAGGTTTGTATTTGAAGCCTGTATTTATTTTCAATTTGAAAGTTTTGTTGAACATAACTGCATTTTAAATTGTTTGCTGCAAAGTTTTTCCTCAATTACCAGAGCAGATTTTGCTGTCACGGTAAAGCTAACAACAACTAGTATGTTAACACGCACTACCTGGAAAAGTACAAAACCTTTAAGAATGGTTCAGGCTTTGTAATCCGTTAAGAATGACTAAGATTTCTCATCATATAAACATTCAGAGATCAAATTCATATGTAATGAACTGGATACTGAGTATTTTTTCAGTATCTCTATTGAATATTTTTAGTAATTTTTCTCTTAGTTTGTTTGTGTTTTTGTGTCTGAGATGACAGGTTTTCTTCTCCGTATAAACATATTTACCATTTCATCCGACTGAGTGCACTCTTGACACCAGCGCGTCGTGTTTTGGTCGTATCCGTGACTGTCGGTATTCGCCGACAACAAAGGAGAAGGCGTGCGGGGCTGTCAGGTGCGCCCCTTCTTCATGGGCGAGGGAGGGGCAGGCGGATGGAGGGGTGACGGGTGCGTTGCGTGGGTGGGGGCGAGTGGGTGTGTGAGTGTGTGGGTGCTCTTGACCTTTGGGTGAGGACCGGTGGCTGGGGAGTGACGGATGGCGCGGGCCCCCGTGTAAAACACCTCTATTAGGAATGCCCGGCATGCTCCGGCGCTTCTCATTATCAAGAAGTCAAAACAAAGGGAAGAGAAGAAAGAAAGAAAGAAAGAAAGGGAGGGAGGGAGGAGGAGGAGGAGGAGGAGAGAGGACAGAAACAAAACAGAGAAGAGAGGAGAGAAAGAAGATGGAGGAGAGAGGAGGAAGGAGAGTGTACATAGAGAACAGACTGTATATGTAAACAGACAGAGCTAACCTGTCATTCCAAACAGGAAGTGAACATGGGCACACTTCCGGCTCCATCTACTATGGCTCCAATTCATTTTTCCATTGAAAAATAGTCACCCCTCTTTTTGTAACTGCTGCAGTGAGCCTCGTCATTACCTCCGCCAAGGAGATTATGTTTTTGCCGGCATTTGTCTGTTTGTTTGTCTGTTAGCAACATAACTCAAAAAGTTATGGACCGATTTTGATGACATTTTCAGGATTTGTTGGAAATGTGAAAAGGAAAGAACTGATTTCATTTTGTTTCTCAATATCTCGGTTAATTATTGACCAAACCCCATGAAATTTGACTCAGGGATGGACAATGGGATCCTCTTTCATATTCCAAAGGCTGATCCGGATCTGATCCAGAAGACTGATTTTATCGCAATTTATATAAAAAATGGGGGTGGTCCTTGGCGGAGGTCTGCGCTCTCTGACTGCTTTTCTAGTTTTGGTCTTAAAATGTTTGTATTAAACCCTTCAAGACCTAAGGGTAATTTTAGTACATTTCACCTCGCCTGGATTTTTTTTTCTTAATTTTGCTACTAAAACTCCTCCTTTTACCTCCTTATGAAGTGTTATATATCCCCCTAGTTTTTTTTTTTCAGTACCTGTTTTTTTCAGGTTGTAATAGACCTTTTTCACAACGGCTGGAAATGCCGCGATGTCGGGTAAAAGTCACTTATGTTAATGCTTTTCTGTGGGAAAATCTCTGTGGAAATGGTGTATTCTCCACCAGTTTCATTAATCTGTCCCATCACCAAATCTTCAGCCAACAAGGATAAACATTCTAACATGAAGAATGTATCCACAACTATCAAGAGAAGAAAGACCAAAACATTTATCCTACATCACCGCACTTCCGACCATTGTGAAAAAAAAGGGTCTATAAAAGCTGTAGGACCAGAAATACAAATGAAAAAAACAAACAAACAAACAAACAAAAAAACATAAAATCACTTTCATACTTTCATACAAAACACACAGCAAACATGTAAACAACTTTTTTGGACATAAAAAAAAAAAAAAATAAAAAAAATAATAATTTAGGACCTTAGCTGCCAAAGTGCAAAATATCAAGTCTGTAATTAAAACTAAAAACATTATTATTGCCTTAAAACAGAAAAAAAAGTGCAATGTCCTCATGACTTTCCTGGTGTCAGTCGTGGAAACAGCTGGTGTCAGGTTCAGGACACAGAGACACGTCACTTCCTGCATTTCCATGGGGTTTATTACATTTGGATTTGGACATGTGAACTGAAATAAACCTTGCAAATAAAAACGTCAAGGGGATGTGCAATTACACAGACCAAGATGTGTAATTTTCCATCAATTTGAGAAATATCTGCACTCAGAGCGACTTTTTCACTTGTTACGAACACAGACGCTCAGAGTATCGGCCATTTTGACTCACTACACTGTTTGGCAAAGTTTGGCCCAATCAAAATGAACGGAGCGCATGAGTTTGGCAGAAAACAAAGCTCCTATTGGACACTTGTTTTCTCTACATCATCATAAGTTTCTATCTTTTATGGTTGTAAAGTTATGTACAATTATATAAAACATATTCACAGTTATTGTACACGATACGGTCGCTCTGGAAGGGTTAATCTGCTCCTGGTGTTTTTATTCTGTAAATATATTCCTAATATGGAACCGGTGCCAAATTTGCTTCCATAACTGTCAGCCTCGATGAGCTTCATTTGACTGGACCTGAACACTGGAACTTTCTCTTGGTCCAGAAGAGGAGAGAGAACGTGAAAGAGGAGGAAGAAGAGAGAAGAGAGTAGAAAGAAAACAGAGAAAGGGAGTGAAGACATCGTTCTTTCTCTCGCTCTCCTCTCTACTCTGTTTGGAGGAGAGGAAAGAGAGATGAGACCGTGTGCAGAGAGAAGAAGGAGGAGGAGGAGAAGGAAGGAAGGAAGTGCAGGGAAAAGAGTGAGAGAGAAAACTCGTAAAGACAGACTGATGAGGAAGGAGAGGAGATGTCGAGAGAGAAAGAGGCGAGAGATGAGGAGAAAGAGAGTGAAGAGAGAGACAGAGAGGATGGAAGAGAAGTAAAAAGGAGGAGGGGAGGAGAGAGAGAGTGAAGAGAGAGAGGAGAGAGATGAGGATGAAGAGACTTGTACTTTTTTACCATTTTTAAGAGACTTTTGGGTCCATAAAAAAGGGGAAAAAAAACTTACTCCAAGGCTTTTTTTCCTCCATTGTGTTTTATCAGACTATTAAAATCCTCCTAACGTTTAAAACCACAGCAGGAGAACGGAGAGAACGGAGCTCTGACCTCCTCCGTGAGAACTTTTCCTCGGGCTAAAAATAAGCGAGCGTCTGAAAGTTCTGAGCTGGCGGTGCAGCGTCCCTGAACAGCTGAAAGGTCCCTCACAGGAACATGTCCGGTAACATTATCAGCCGGGTCACATGACCGTACCGGGACGGAGCTGCGGACAGGAGCTGCGGACAGGCGGAAGGATGCGGGAGCGCAGGGGGTCCCCGGAGAGCCGGGCACTGAGAGGTGGAGGTCAAAGGGACAATGCAGCACAAAGGAGGAAGGATTCATTTACAGGCAAGGAATTAGACAGAGGAAAAACTCTCCACAGGCACAAGAGACGAGACTGTTTAGAATATTTGAATAAAGATAGATAGAGAGAGAGCGAGAGAGAGATAGTAGTACAATAACAACTCATAAAGAGGAATCAACATTATTAAAATTGAAAATTATATTTACTACATTCAGTAAAATTTCTTCAGAAGTAGATGATTTGACTTGGTATTTTGGTTACAATTTTCTCACACTTTTGGTTGCATCATTTTAAAATAAATGTATGTGTACTATTGATTATTATATATTATATATAGGATATATTATCCTTTTTAAAAACAAAACCAAAAAAATAAAAAAAAAATCTTCATGTTTTATAACTTTATATAATTTCTTAGTATGGATGGAAAATTATTTGCTTTATTTATCTATGTTTTATTGTGTTTTATATTGTATATTTTTTTTAAAAATTATTATTATTTATTCATTTATTTGCAGAAACTACACCGTGAAAAATAAGACTATAGATTAGATTAGAATTAAAATGACTTTTTCTTCCATTTTCTTCTGCTTTTTGCACTTAAATTATGAAAATATATCAACAGCTACACTTAAAATATGAGAAAAACAAAAAAACTTACTTAAACTTAAAATAAGACATAAAATCTAATGTTGCTTGAATTAAGAAAAACACACTACGTTGGTAGATCATTTTACTTTTCAAGTTGAATCTACTCAAATAAAGTCAAATGTTCTTCATTTAAGTCATTTTAACTTACCTAGATATTACTTTTTGCTGTGCGTTTGGTAGTTTGCGATTTGTGAGTGACGATTTATTTAGAAAGAAACTTGAGCTACGCCAGGAGGAGTTGGTCGACCCGAAATGGATTTAAAAACACGCTGGAGACAAGTGAAGACTGTAGACCCGACCTTCTCCAGATCTTGAGCTTGGTTTGTTGTCAGGAGTACACGCAGTACTCACGCTGGAGTATTTTCAAACTTTACATACTTTAAAATTGATGGATGAAATCGGAGCACCTTGTCCCAACCCACCGGTCCACAGGGAGAACATGCAAACTCCTCTCAGAAAACTCTTATATGGAAGATCATTTGTTCCATCAGATTTTGAATTTTAAATACTGTTGAATTTCTCATATTGAATGTTTAAACCTGTTAGAATTTTTTTCTTCTGAATTTTAGTTGCTGAAATGTTAAGTATACATTTTCAAAGTGTTAAAAAAATTAATAAATCACCTTTTAAATATTCATCGCAAATATTTTCAAGCCTTCAAATTCAACAGTCAAAATTCAGAGTGTAAAAAAAAATTCGCAGGAAAGACCCAAAATGCCAAGACAGAAGCAATCGAGCCAAAGTGATCCGATCTAACTTAGTAACAAACAGGAAATGTTGCAGTGAAGCGATTTGATTGGTCAGAATTCGCCTCATCAAAACCATCTCTTTTATTGGTTAAGTGTAAACCCCGCCCACAGATGAGAACGGCCAATAGGAAACAGCCTCTCTCCTCCTCACACGTACATGATCGATTGCTTCTGCCTTGGCATCTTGGATCTTTGCTGTGAAATTTTACACTCTGAATTTTAACTTTTAAATTTTGAAATAATTTGAAATATATTGGAAAAATTATTCTTAAAATTTCAGCAACCCAAATTCAGAATAAAAATGTTTCAATTTTTTTTTTTTTTAATTCAAAGTGAGAAATTCAGTGGTGTTTAAAATTCAAAATCTGACGGAACAAATGATCTTCTTACCGTGCTTTCGTACACATTCCTGTATTATGATGTCTTCTGTCACTTTATTATTCTGGGCCCTGACGCATCTGCCACATTCTATTAAACTCACTATACTCTCTAACGTTGCTAAACTTGTTAATATTCCCCTTGACTTTTCGGCGATAAAAGCCAGGGAGGTGTAGAGGGGTGGAGAGGGGAGGAGCGGGGAGGAGAGGGGGACATCCCAGCTGGTGCATCTGTCTTCACTACAGCTTTACTGTCATGGCCGCCGTAAAAACCTCTCTATTTATTTAGCGGCGCCCGAGCACAGCACCCAAGCATAGCAGCCTCTCCGCAGGTTGTCCTTGCATCCGCTCCGATGACCTTGGCGTTGGATGGGGGGATGATGATGTTGAATTACAGGAGGTATTTTAAGGCCGGTGTTATGTCCACTTCACTTTCTTGATTGTTTAAACATGTTAAAATGATGTTTCTTTATCAAACGTACCTGAAGTTTTAATAATCGCACTGTAGATTTACCATGATGCTTCAGTTGTATCATGCTGGGATGGAACTATTGTGGAATATTCAGCAGTTACCATGGAAGACGCAATGCACACAAAAGCGAACGCAGCCTCATACATTTTTAAATAGTCTGAAAACTCAAGGAAAGATCAAATATAGATTTAAAGGACACATTTTCAGGAGCTGGTCATCAGTACGAGCTTGGTACAAACTTAACTCCTTTTTTACTGCTTCAGCAAAACAGACCTGGCAACCTCTGCTGGTGTTTTGTACTCAGCTTCTGTTATAACTTTGACCAGCTAAACTATTTTCTATACTCAGTTATTATAAGTTATAGAGGGATTATCAGATTACATCACTTCACGCTCTTCCTCGCAGGTCTGGTATCTTTACAGTGACCAAACGTTTTGAGCCCTGTGTCCCCTGTCCCAGCAGATTTATCCAGAACTACTGATTTGTCCCAGTTTTATACAAGAAATGTCCCAGGTGTCCATATTTTGACCACTTTGATACCCACCAAGAGTAAAGATGGGAATATATTTTTATTTATTCAGCTAAAATACAGAAAATTGAGCTTGAAAATGACCATAAGGAAAAAAAGGCACCGTCAGAAGTCCCTCAGATTATGACTGACCCACAGAGTAAGTTATGAATGGACAATTACCGTAATTTCCGTACCATAGAGCGCACTCTTAAGCCTCCAACCCCATCAAAAAATGACCGCGCGCCACAATCCAGAGCGCCCTATACACGAATCCACTTGGGTGTCCCAGCACGACTTCAGTAAACTACAAACACACCACACGCGCACACAAACACACATGGAGCAGACAACGACCGCACAGCGAAACACACCCACAGACACACTCATCACTCCACGCCGACGAGGAACGGAACGGAGGAACGAACTGAAAAAGCAAGTGCAATGTGCCACTTCTAGACACAACTGAACAACTGAGTCACTGCAAACACGTCGACAATCCGTTGGTCCCAGACAGCACCCTCCCTACACGCCACAACTGAACAAAACCACTCACCCATCACACTGTTGGGTTTCCTTTAAAGTCTGGTGCGGTTTATTTGTGAAAAAAAGTTTGAAAATAGACCATTTAATGACAGTGCGCCTTATAATCCAGAGCGCCTAATAGTGCAGAAAATACGGTAGTTACAGTTAAATTTTTTTCACACACAGTTTTATTTATACCAACCATCCCAACCCAGGTGTGTCCCAGTTTGGAATTCTGAAAATCTGGTCAGCCTAGGTTTTATGTGTCTCATAGGATTTCAGCAGATTTCAGGCTCTCCTGGGGGGCGGGGATAAGTGTATGGATCAGGTATGAGTGGATGTCCGGAGGAGTCCAGGGTCTGCTACCTGCTTGTCACCATGGAGATATTATTACTTTGTTTTGAATATTCCAAAGACTAACATTAATCTCCATCCTGCGTGTATTCAATCTTAGGAGTATAACTAAAATAAATACCTTAAACAAAATGCATTCTTACTTTGAGTGGTCTCGTCTCTCCACAGATCTAACTTGGCTTGGTACTGTAACCTGCTACTGTGCATGGAGACAAGTCTAATGCCATACTGTGGAAACATTCCTGAATTCCTAATGAAGATGATTATTCAGAATTAAACTTAATTCCAAAATAAGTGGGTGGTTTATTCCGATTTTAAAGTTGAATAAATTTTTTCCTCAATCTTGTAAATGTTTATTCTTCTTAAAAATAATGTGGGTGCTTCGGCGCATGCTCGTTGTGTCGCCCTTCTGTTGCAATCAGTACGATCTGACTCCAAAAGTTCTGGCTTCGGACTTTGATCCACGTCTCTTTGGATTTGTGAGCGGGATGTGGGAGTGGGCTGAGGTAGAACAGCCTCACACTCACTTTGTCTTCTTCCTCCTTCTCCGTACACTCTTCCCTTCTCCTCCTCAGTTCACAGACGTAAAGTGTGATGAGACAATTCTCCAGCTGCTGCTTCGCAAGTGTCATTGGAACCACTGCGGAAAAAGTGTAGATCATGTTTGTGTCCGTGGAGTAACGACAAACCGAGATGACAGAAAAGCCGGTAGCAGCTGAAGTGTGTGTTTTCTTCTGGTCGACGTAAATTCATTGGTGTTTCTGTCCAATCAGAACCTTCCCCACCCCCAGACACTGAACAGAATTAAATAAAGACAATTTAACGTGTTTTCCACGTAAACCTCAATTCAGAATTATTATTTCCATGTAAACTCGAAGGAGAATATTTTAATTCTGAACTATTTAATTCAGACTAATTCATTCGGAATTAAAAAAAAACATCATGTAAACGTGGCCAAGGTGAAGGACCCTCACCAGAAAACATTTATGTATAAAATGTATTCGTCTGCTAACGCTCGGAGAATGAGGACATCTCTTGCAGATCATTTTTCAAGTTCTAGAATTGTGTCTTCAAGTTCTTTTTGCAGACTCTCCATCGTCTCTGCTCCCTCTCCATCGTCTCCGTTCCCTCTCCGTCGTCTCCGCTGGGTGTGAATAGCTATTGTTGGCGATCCTGAACATGTCAGCACAAATGAATTCCCTCTTCCCTTAACACAATTGCCTCTGTCTGGAATAATGTCCCAATCATTTATCTGAATGCGACTTTAAAGCTATTTTCTCTGCGGCTAATGACAGCGGCTAGCGGGAGAGCGCGGTCCCAAATGAGGTCTGGATGCGCAGGTGATCCATTTAGCAGCTTTTACAGATCTGTCAGAATCGGCCGCCATCTTGGAAAGGGTAAAATCGAAACGGTTGTGTAGCGATTGTTATTTTTGGACACGTTTTCCCGAACTCCCCTTAAGATTTGAAGTGCGTTAAGTACTACGATGATAGATAGGCCCGCGGTGTTCCATGTAACCCTCGTCGATATATCAAGTAGAAAGCTGTCAGATAGGCCGCCATCTTGGAAGGGTTTGTGGCGTCTGTTATGTTTGGACACTTTCTCCAAGTGCCCCCATTAGAATTGAACAATGTCAAATACAAGTAAGATAGATGGGCTAGTTGGTGTTGTAATATCCATTAATACTGCAAGTTTTAGAAGAATGACAAAATTGGGCTGCCATCGTGGAAAGCGATTGGTTTGCAGCATTTGTTATTTTTGGACAAGTTGGACAATTGGCCCCATTGGAATCACACAATGTCAAATAGAAGTAAGACAAATCGGCGAGTTGGTGTTTCCATGTAACAGCCATTAATATGAAGCTTTAGAAGAACGCCAAAGCCGCGCCACCATCTTGGAAAGGTATTAGTTTGTAGCATTTGTTATTTTTGGACACATTTTCCAAGTGGCCCCTTCGGAATTGAACAAGTACAAGTATGAGAGATGAGCTGGTTTCCGTGTAACTTCCACAATAGCGAGTTTTAAAAGAATGTCAGAATGGGACCACCATGTTGAGAAGGTAATAGCTGCATATTATTTTTGGATAGAGTTTCCAGGAGTCCTTTTAGATGAGCGGTGCATCAAATACAGCTCAGATAGATTGTCTGTAGGCACGGATTCTATTTAAACCCCATCAATAAAAGGCCGCCATATTGGAAAGGTATTGGTTGTGGAGCATTTGTTTGAACTTGCTTTGTCCATCAAATAGAACTAAGACAAATACGTGCGTGATGCTTCCATGTATACAGCGGGTTACAGTAGAGGGCCAGACTCTTGGAAAGGCGCTGGTTTTGTAGCATCAGTTATTTTTGGACACATTTTTCCAGGATGCCCCTTTGGAATTGTAGTACGTCAAATCCAACACAGATGGATAGACCTCAGGGGTGTCCATTTAAGGCCCATAAATAACACGTAGGGGACTGTCAGAAACAGGAATCCATCTTGGAATGGTATCGGTTGTGAAACATTTGTTATTTTGGGGGGATTCGTTTTGTCCCATTGGATTTGTAATCTATCAAAAAAACTAGACAAATAGGTTACTAGTGCTAGAAAATGTCATATTCAGGCCACCATCTTGGAAAGGTACAGGTTTTGTTGCATTAGGAGGTGTGTGGACATTGGTGTTGTAGTCAAGAGCGCACTAATCAAGACCAAGACCGGTATGAGACCACAGGGTCCCGAGACCAGGACAAGACCGAGACCACAAGACCAAGACTTTTAAAGGTCGAGACCGAGACAAGACCATGACCACGGCCTCTCGAGCCCAATTCGAGACCATTTTAGTCATTTTCTACATTGATTTGTATTTTACAGTTATTTTGGCACGTTTATATCCATGTTTTTATAAATCTATCTCCATTTGAGGTGATTAATGTTCATTTAGGCTTAAATAAGTCAAGCAAACTGTACTGTGATTGTACTGAGAACCACTTCTTTTAGCCTACGTCCACTGGTACTTTACAGACAACTGAAGAATGTGGGCAGGATTTTTAAACCTGTCTTTTTAAGTTCCTAACTGGAGTTAAATTAGAGTGAGACCTCGAGTCTGAGACAAGACTGAGACCAGACGCCTTCAAGACCGAGACAAGACCAGGTTCAAGCGCCTTCAAGACCGAGACAAGACTGAGTCCAAGCTCCTTTAAGACTGAGACCGAGAGCCTTCAAGACTGAGACAAGACCGAGTCCAAGCTCCTTCAAGACCGAGACAAGACTGACTCCAGACGCCTTCAAGACCGAGACGAGACCGAGTCCAAGCTCCTTCAAGACTGAGACAAGACCGAGTCCAAGCTCCTTCAAGACTGAGACAAGACCGAGTTCAAATGCACTCGAGTCTGAGACAAGACCAAAACTGTAAAAAATGGTCAGTGTGTTTTCAGTTTGAGCAAAGAACTCAGCATAATTTTTGTTTTTCTTTTCTTTTTTGTTGCATTAGTTATTTTTTGACACATTTTTTTTGTTTTACGTTGGCCGTTTAACCCCCATCAATACCCTTTTGATAACTGTGGGAACTCCATCTTGGAAAGGTAAGTTTTTCCAAGTTGTTCTTACAAGTTGGACTTAAAGTACCTCAAATACAAGATAGATAGATAGGTTAGTTGTATATATCTTCAGAATGACAACGGGCCACCATGTTGCTGAGGGAAAACTTTGAGAACGATTCATATTCTTGGACACATTTTCCAAACTACGCCTTTGAAATCACAGTGTGTCAAATAGAACTAAGACAGATAGGCTCGTGTGGAGTTTCCATGTTGCCCCCGTCTCTCAAAACCAGCCCCCAGGCTCATTAGTCTTCTGAAAAAAGAGCTCTGAGAAGCTCTTGTACGCGCTCGGATTCATCTTAGCGGACTGGGGCGGCGTTGTTAGCTTTGGCCGACCGTTGTCAAGTCATTTTGAAATATTTGATTATGGCTGAAGAGTAAATGGGTTTAGTTTGAGTTACAGCCGTGCGCAGGTGAACACTGGGCTATTGATTACACCGACGCTCAGAGTTTCTTCCAAAAAACGTCTTACACTGAGTAAAAGAAATAAACCAAGAAACATATCACTTGTACATGTTGATAGTTGGATTAGACGAGCATTACTGGGTTATATTTTCAATTCAATTACTCTTACACAACGGCAATATTTCTTTCACCAGTATAGTACTAACACATGTCCCGACTGGCCCTGAACCAGGTTAGTACAAAAGGACAAACTATCCAAGAATTTACTAGGAATAAGGACTAATACAATATATATATGTATATATATATATATATATATATATATATATATATATATATATATATATATATATATTTTTTTTTAAATCCAGAACTTTTAACATTAAAAAAAAATAATAATAATAATACATGCATATATATATATATATATATATATATATATATATATATATATATATATATATATATATATATATATATATATATATATACTTTTTTTTTTTCTTTTTATGGTTTGCAAAATTGTTATGGTTAAATTCATATCACCAATAAACACCCTTATGTAACAGCTAATACTCCCTACAACTGTACAGTGACTCACCCTTACGTAACAGAAAATAATCCCTACAACTGTACAGCATCTCACATTTATGTAACAGATAATACTCCCTACAACCGTACAGCAACTCAAACACCAAATGTACTTATTTATAGTGATATAGTGATTTTATTTATTTATTTTATTGTTACTATTTTTTTTAACAGACAATAAAGAAGACATTGGACATAACACAAACATAATTTAAGGAAGAAATAAAGTAAAAATGCACACTGACGCAGATAAAAAGATTGTTGGGGGTGGATTGTGTTCACATTTTAGAATTTGCGGTTGAGCAAAAACATGTATATAATATATTAATCATTTTAGTCAGTACAATAGTAGCTGTACTTTACTCTTACCACCCAGGCTCTCATGAACCTGCAGCTCTCTCAGCCTTTGTCTTCTCTCCTGTTTTAATAACACACCTCTTCATAATTGCCCTCCTCCGCCCTCTCTCCGCTGCCGTTGTAAGTGGCGCGTTCCGTCAGTGCTGGCTCGCTCGTCGTGTTCTGACACACTCCCCGCGGTGAGGACACAATGGAGCGTCCCACAGGCTCCTAATGCCCCCATCACTCTGGCACAGCCTGGCACCACTGCACCTTACCCCGCGCCAATTCACATGCTAATACTGAAGGCTAATGCGCACGCTCCCAATAAAAGTGCACAGACGAGGGAGGGGGCTGTTTTCAGACAAATTACAGCTCGTGTGCCATATTATGCAAATGCAGGGAGTCTCTTGAGGTAAAGGGGTGGGGTAAGGGGTATATGTACCCAATTTTTACAGAGAATTGTTTCCTTTGTCTGAGAATTTGTGGTTTATAAGGTTTTAAAGTCCGATATATTACACAAACTTGACTCTTGTGAGCTTTAAGTCGTGTTATATTAATGGTACAAAACAGACCTGGAGTTGTGTTTGTTTCATTCACACTTTTGAGTAACTCTTTATTATTAGTCTGTCTACATTTCCAAAGCTTCAAATGCTCTGTTCCACCTTGTGATGTCATGAAGTGGTAGTTTAAGTTTTTTTTGTTTGTCTTTTTTTTGTCCTGTAGCTCCTTTTACCTTTTGTTTAGATTGGAAATCCCAGGTCTGAAATGATCCAAATTATTCTAAGTAAAGGTGTGTGGACATTGGTGTTGTAGTCAAGACCGCACTAATCGTGACCAAGACCAGTCTGAGACCACAGGGTCCCGAGACCTGGACTAGACCAAGACCTCTGAAGGTTTGAGACCAAGACAAGACCAAGACCAGAGCCAAATCGGAACAAATCGGGACCATTTTCGTCACTTTCTACATTGATTTGTATTTTACAGTTATTTTGGCAATCTTTTTTATAAATCTATTTCCGTTTGAGATGATTGTACTGAGAACCACTTCTTCTAGTCAACTTCCACTGCACTTTACAGAAAACTGAAGACAGTGGGTAGGATTTTTAAACCTGTCTTTTTAGGTTCCTAACTGGAGTTATATTAGTGTCAGACCTCGAGTCTGAGACAAGACCGAGTCCAAGCTCCTTCTAGACCACAGGTGTCAAACATAAGGCCCGGGGGCTGGATCCGGCCCTCCAAGACCTTTAATCTGGCCCTCGGCTGATTTTTTACTAAAATATTTTAATCATATTTTCTATTAAAATCTTGTTAATTTTCTGTGGTGTTTATCACAGCAGCGTCTCCAGCGTCTCTGTACGTGGCCCCTCCCACCAGAGCAGCACAAATGAAGACTTGTCTCTTTCCAAACGCTCTTAAAGGACGATCGTTTTGACTGTTGACCGTGACACCCTCATCAGAAAAATGTCCAACATGAGAAAAGTGGAGCTGAGTGCTGAATTTTCCAAGAAAACTGGACTTATTCCTATTTGCAAACAAGTTATTGTTAAAACATTGTGTTGAAATTGTATTTTTTTTTCATAATATTATAATATTTTGTAAAAGAAAGGGTTCATCAGTTAAAAAAAGATTTCTGTAATAGATTTGTGTTTCTCTGCACAAATATTTGAACTTATTGTTATTTTTGGGGTTTATATGACATGAGTTTTCTGATCTGGACACTTTGGGATCAAAAGATCCCGGACCAAAATGAGTTTGACTCCAAGACTCGAGAGTCAAGAGTCCAAGACCAAGACAGCAAAAAACAGTCAGCATGTTTTCAGTTTGAGAGAAGAACTCAGCCTAATTATTTATTTATAGTTTTTCTTTTTGTTTGAGCGAGGTCCATTACAAACATCAGGATACATACAATGTAAACTGTAAGGATTTAGATTTTCATTTATGGTCGTACAAACTAATAATAATGATAAAGAAGGTACACAAGTTTATGGTCATACTAAATAAACAAGAGTGAGAATAAAAAATGAAAAATACATTTGCAGGGTTTGTGTGTTAAACGTGTGACTGAAACAAAACACAACTCCAGGTCTGTTTGTGTTGAGTCAGAAAAGAGTAATATGGGTCGTTTAAATGATTCAAAGTGAAATCGCTGTGCAGATGTTTGTAGATGTGACAGAAATTGAGAAAATATATGGAAACTTAATGGCTACTTTTTCCTTTATCTTATTTATTTACTTGGTGTTGAAGGACTTACCATGAAACCACTTCTGTTACCACACAGCGAGAAGGTTGCTGGTTCAACTCCTGTCTTTCTGTGAGCGTCTGCATGTTTATTCCATTGTCTGGGTGGGTTTCCTCTGGGCACCAAACTTTCCCTGTCAACTCAAACATGCACAAAGAGAAACAGCACAGACCGTCCTGACCAGCAGCTCAGGGTCTGGACAGGGATCTGCTCCTCAAACACAGATGACAATGTTCTCTTCACTGACTTTATCTTACATAATTATTACCCGCAGTCTCGTGGATTGCTTTGGTACACTAGTCAAGCTTTTTTTTTCTCTGTCTCTGATCAATTTGATGTGTTCAAAATGCTTGTTTGTCATAATTTTTAATACGAAACTCTTGGTATATTTGATAGCATTGACACCAAACCGTAGTGTGTTTGGTGTCCTTATTTGCTCCCTCATCTGCAGACAACGTCCAGATGCAGAACAGATGAGAGGAGAGGAGAGGAGAGGAGAAGACCGCAGGGAGGAGAGAGCAGAAGAGCAGGAGAGGAGACTAGAGGAGGAGAAGAGATGAGGGGGGGAGAGGAGACGAGGAGAGGAAAGAAGGGCAGAGGAGGAGGAGAAGAGAGTAGAGCAGATGATGTGTCCTCCTGCATGTGGACACATCCTCTGTAGATACCATCACATTCCTGTGGTCCACATGTGAAGGATGTGAGCTTCTGTTGTGTGGAGCTGCTGTCTGCACCAACGCACAAACACACAAATAATACACAAACACACACACACACACACACACACACACACACACACACACACACACACACACACACACACACACACGCACACTGCAAATTTCTCTGATCTGGCCAAGATTTTAAAACGTATATCAGGTTATTCATCTTGTTTTCAGATTTATTATCTACATTCTAGTTCTAGTTCTAGTTTATTTTAAAAGAACTCGTCAAGTAAAATGATCTTGGTGCTTGGACACAGCATTTCACTAGTTTTAAGTCATTTTCTTATAGATTTAAATGTTTATATCTGACATTTTGGCCAAGTGCACACACACAACATGGAATCATTTATATAGGATTATGGAAAAAAGTAAATATTGGAAATAGCTTTTAAGTCTATTATGTATGTATCATGTTATCTACTTTATCTGTCTTTTAATGTGAAATGTGGAATGTGCATGAGTGTGGTGCACAGTAGAGGAAATGATCAGTCACATACTTTTCAGTTCAACAGCTCAATTTGCTGTTTAACTTGAAGCCACAGTGTGCATATTTTCAGCCCAAAATAGACTAAAATAAAAGCATGATTCTTTGTTTGGTTCTGTTTGCACTGAAAAACATGCGTCATTATCGTGAGCGAGCTTGCATCTCCACAAACCTGACTCTTATTTGGCCTGGTTTCCATGGAAATATTGTTCCTTTACCTACAATAGGGTGTAAAACGCATCTATCTCCATGGAGAATGTTCCGAAGTATGGCTTTAACTTTCTGTTTCCATGGGTTAATGCAAGTGACATGACAATTTAAGAAAGTTACAGACTCTATCTTTAAAAAAATGATGGAGTATTATATTATGAAAACTTAAATCCAGCCAAGTTAAGATGATTTGAATAAAGATTAAATTTCACATGACGAGCAAAATGATCGACCAGTGGAACAAGGACTTTTTGTGCTACACTCAAAGTACGAAAACCAAAAACTCTGCACTTACAATAAGAAACTAAATCTAATGTGGCTTGAATTAAGAAAAACACAGATTCCATTTGTAGATCATTTTTTTTCAAGTTGAATCTACACTAATAATGTAAAAGGTTCTTAAAGGAAGTCATTTTAACTTACATCGGTTGACTGATTGATTAATTTATTTGGATCACAGGTTTATTCTGGTCTTATTCCACAGACTGAAAAGGTGTAGGCTGAAGTTTGAGTTTATTCTGTTTTTACCCTTTATTCCTTCGTCAAAGTGTTATTTTGACACCAGTTCATCTTCATAAATACATCAAGAGGAAACAAACAAACCACTAACCGTACAACAAAGTACTACAGCACAAACTAAGTCTCATCATTCATGTATCTGCTCAGAATTAAACATTTAAACTTCTTTATAAAAGGGAACCGAGTGGTGCACAGTTTGAGGTTTTCTGTGCAGTTGTTCCAGAGCTCCAGCCTTTAACAGATAAACTAAATTTCATAGTATTTGTGCTGATTTTCTTTTTGGTAAACATGGTTGTACCTCTGAGCTCATATTTCAGATTTTAAACTTATTCTGTAATGATTTTTACAAGAGACTGTTGTTTACTTTGAACATGATTTTCAAAGTGTAAAGTTTCAGATTTGAAGGTTTATAAATAACGCATTAGTTGGTTCATTAAAAGTTGACTGTTTTTTTTTGCAAGATAAAGTTTGGATTTGTATTCGTCTTCTATGTATTGCCCCAAATCTCAGTACAGTAGGTTATGTAAGGCATTAATGTTTAATGTTTGCATCATGGTTGTGGTCATTTCCTGTAACTCGGCTCAGCTACAGTAGATCTTTTGTCTTCCTTCGTGAAACTACCGTAAGCTACAGTTTGGTAGCAGCAGACCTGTCATAATTGGACTCGGAACATTGTTGTAAATCAAAGTCCTGGGAGCATTCCTGTCAAGAGCGTTCGCGTCAGCTCCGCTCTTGAAGCTCACAGAGGAAATGTGGAAACAGGAGTCAGGAAGTGCTCCGCGGCGTGACCCTGCTCAGACCGGGGCCGATCACAGCACAGCGTGGAAGTGGAGCAGACACTAGATGTTATCAGCTCCTGTATGACTGTGTACTGCAGTGAGGCGGGGAGGTGCGCGAGGTGGAGCGGTGAGAGCGCAGGTGGAGGCGCGGGATTTGATTTTTACTGTCTTAAAAACATGAAAACAGAGCTGGTACATGTCCAAAGTTCTTCCTCACTTACCCTGTGCAATCTGAGCATCTTAATTATTCACCACGATGAGTTTACAAGAACTTTTCACAACTCTCAACAACACAGTTTTGCAGTGCGTAAAACTAAAACATAAAGTTAACTGCTGTTCGTGCTTTATTTAAGGTGCATTGTGTAACTTTTCTGCTTTGTTTGTAATGTTTCACAGTATGGCATTAAACTTTTAAATCTTTATGGAGACCAAACCTTGAGAACCGTCAGAATGCCTGTTTTTCTAAATATTTTTGAGCAATTAAACCATAAAATCATTGAATAAATTTGTGTTTAATGTCATATTGTGGAACGCTGCAGTCAAAGAAGTGACATATCCCTAGAAACAAGACAGACCCCCAACCAAAAAGTTACATAGTGCATCTTTAAGGTTACTACCGTATTTTCCAGGCTATTAGACGCGCTCTTATGCTTCTAACCGCATAAAAAAAAACGACGCGCCCCACAATCCAGAGCGCCTATACACGAATCCACTCAGGTGTCCCAGCACGACTTCAGTAAACTACAAATACACACCACCCACAGAACACACAAACACACACGGAGCAGACAGCGACCGCACAGCGAAAAACACCCACAGACACACTCATCACTCCATGCCGACGAGGAACGAACCAAAAAAGCGAGTGCAATGTGTCTTTCTGAGTCACGGCTGAGCAGCGGGGTCACTGCGGGAACACCAACGGTCCGGCGGTCCCGGACAGCACCCTCCATATGCGCCGCAGTTGAACGAGACCCAGAGTCGCCGTGAACACGCCAAACAGAGTCTGACTGACCCATCGAACTGTTGTGTTTCGTTTAAAGTCTGGTGCTGTTTATTTGTGAAAAAAGTTCGAAAATAGACCATTTAATGACAGTGCGCCGCATAATCCAGAGCACCTAATAGCCTGTAAAATACAGTATAGTTATAATAAAGTGTTACCTTATTCTGGTAGATAAAAAGGTACTTATATTTGTTCTAGTATTTGGTGATTTATGATTTTAAAACAACCAGATAAAAGAGAAACTAAATCCAAATGTTCATATAAGTGAATCTGTGCATCTACAGTGGAAAGAACTCACCCAAAAACTCAAGTCAGAGTGTTGTTACTTCTAAAAACACTGCATAAGTTCATGTTAAAAATCTGTTGCTATAAAACATATCTCCGTATGAAGCTCGTCGCCACTACAAACAGGTACAGTGCAGTTTAAACAGAGTTTATGTGGCCCCTGAGATCCATCCAGGGGCCCCCGCGCTCACACCACACGTGCCCCACATCGGAGCGTTTGAAGTGGGTTCTGAACGGCCCCGCGCCCCCTGCCGTGGACCCGAGCCTCTCTCTCTGCTCCATTAGCCCTCTCCCTCATTGGCCTCTGTGTTACGACGGGGAAATGACGGGAGACGCGGCGAGAGGACGCAGGCGTGCGGGCGGCTCGGCTAATGGTTCGAGAAATGCGTCGTTTCTGCCAAGGTTTGCATTCCATTTGGAGACTTATTTAACGCTGTGATAAAGATACTGCTGAGTCTCTAATATTTCAGAGCTTAGTTTGCCTTCACAAACAGTCTGACTACTCCAGCTAACTGTCAATCACTCACACAGCACATGCATATCCTAACGTGACCAGACGTCCCCGTTTAACCGGGACAGGCCCAGTTTTGAGCCTGTGTCCCTTGTCCCAGCAGATTTATACAAAAACACTGATTTGTCCCAGTTTTGTACAAGAAATGTCCCTGCTGTCCCTATTTTTGACCAATCTGATCCAGGCAACAGTAAAGAAAGACATAAACTGTCAGTTGTTTAAGTAAAAAAAATACAAAAAAGCTGCTTAAAAATGACCAAAACATAAAGAGAATGTGAGTGCGTAATAGTTTTCCTTAATTATGCACTCATTTCCAGTGTTGGGAAGGTGACTTTTAAAATGTATTCCCCTACAGATTACAGATTACATATCCCAAAATGTAGTTTGTAACGGAATCCATTAAATTACTTAAAGTGAGTAATGTAATCTGAATACTTTGGATTACTTGGTATTGTCATGTTTTTTAAAACTACATGAATGTACCAACCACATCCTGAAAATTCTTGTTTGTTCTCTTCAACTTGGCTGTTGAGCCCAAGTCTCCATGAACAGGTTTGTTGTAGAGAAGCAAAGATTCGGAAATGTTAACATAAAATGTTTTGTCTGTTAAAAGAAAATAAAAAGCCCAGACTCTCCTTAACCGTATAAAAATTATTGATAGAAAAATGCTTTTCATATGAGATCACTGCTGCCTTAAATTATGTCCACCTACTGTCAGGTCTCATGTTGTTAATCCTGGTTTAGTTCTGGGTTAGTCCTGGTTTTAGTCTTGCTTTAGTCCTGCTTTAGTCCTGGTTTAGCCCAATATGTGAAAACAGGAAAATACCGCCATCTAATCCATTTATTTCAACAAAGTAACTGTAATCCAATTACCACTCATGGAAACAGTTACTCATAGTTTGTACGATGTTGATTACGTAATGCCTGTAATCTGTTACTCCCCAACACTGCTCATTTCACAATTTATTATTACCATCCACCACAATCTGAGGATGTCCCAGTTTTTGATTTTGAAATTCTGGTCACTTTACTTTATCCACCTATTTCCACTTTGCCCACTTTTGTCTCTAAACTGTGTTTTTTTGTGTTGGCACTTCTGGTCTAACGGGGATCTAAATCATGTCAATGGAGAATTTGGGAAAAGTTTTAAATCTTAAATTTGACATAAAGCCGGTTCATCTGTGTAAAATGTTAAATGTTCATGTGCACCAACACGTCACACTGCACCAATTCTCTGACACTTGAAAACGACTTTATCTTCTGCATTGAACTTATTTACTGTCAAGATTGGCAGCCCCATACGAAATAACACAACCCCGATGATGGTGGTGGCGCCCAAGGCAACTTCTGGAATCAGATGTATATGGTATCGGTAAAGTGGGTGAAGTGTCTTGCCTTAGGACACAACTGCAGCATGACCCAGTTTCTATTGCAAGTCAAGTTTATGAAGTTTGAAATAAAAACCTTAAATACAGATATTGTGAGAGAAAAATGACAATAATCATAATGTAGGCAAGTAACACACACATGTAACACACACACATATACATAGTCACCCAATAATCTAAGAATTCAGTCATAGATTTTTAAACGTAATTATATGACTTGCCTGATTTTAAAAAGAGAATTTTTATTTGTGTTAAACTTATCTTAAGAGGGACAATAAAACAGAAGTAGATTTAAGCTGTACCTGATCTTTTTCCATGTATTTGAGAATGTGTCTTGTCCCAGTACAGAGATATGGTATAAGCAGCTCTTGAGGTCAAAATACGTCCACTGTGTACGTAGCATTATTTTTGATGTTTTATTGTTTGATTATCAGGAAGTGCATAGGGGCCCGGTCAAGCAGAAGTAAACAGCAAGGCCAAAAATTCAAGTTAATGCATCTGATATAAAAATGTATTGAACAGATACATATGTACTCTAGTTTATGAAACTGTTGACCTTTTTTCTGTACCATTTTTGGTTCTAAAGTTCCATATGTTTTAAACAGACCATGTATGAAACATGGAACAAAAATTATTTCCCAAATTTCAAAGACCTGAAAATCATGTCAATAAATGGATGTATTTCATCATATCTTGTGTTATTCCATCTTTGAACTGTTGATGAAGGGACATGATTAAAAAAAAAAAAAAGTATTTAAAATGATAAAAATTTGCTTGGAAGGACTGACATATTTTATAGAAATAGTTTCCTTTCATTTTGAAGTAATATTAAAGTATTCAGAAGAAAAAAGCAACAAATGATGTAAAATCCTGCACCTTCTACTTGCTGCACAATTTTCCCTCCGTTACCATGACCTTTCTTAATAAAAAATCTCATGAGTCAAAAAGTCAGAGGTTTTTCAACCTAATCTTGTACCATATGGTAGAAAACTATATGAAGCAAATATTCAAACCAGTTTGTTAAGGATATGGAAGTGAGAACCAAGAGTTATCACTGTTTGGATTTATTGCCCAAAAAGTGCTGCATATTTCATTCCCTCTGTTACCGACATGAGTTTTTTAATTTTTTGTCAACAACTTGAAAGAATATCACAGGTTTAACTTGACCCTGTTGGAGTGTAACTCTTTCCTACATTCTGATACTTTACTTATTTCAATAGTCCTGAATAGTTTCTGAATAAGAGACATTTGAATGTCAAAAATCTGCCCCTGTTTCCCTCCGTTACCACTTGATCAGACTCATATTAGCATTGTAGTTCTTGTTAGCGCCACCATCACAACAAATCACAACAAAACTCAGCTCTAATCTCTGAGTATTGTGAACAGTGCTCATCATGGTGAATAATTTGGATGTTCAGAAAGCAGAAGGTTAAGTGAGGTAGAAGTTTGGTTGTGAATGATCTAGTTCTGTTTTTCATCTTTTAAAATAGTAAAAATCAGACAGAGCGTTTTAAAGTTCACCACATTGCGCCCAAACATCAACACCAAACACCTCCGCACCGTCGTTTGTCTCTTAGTTCAGAGGTCACAGGTTTAACGGCGGCTCCGTCAGGTTGGCGCGGCCTCTCTCGGCCCTCGCTCATCTCCGTGCATTAGCGGGTTTATCGTGGGGGGACATTATCACAGGACGCACGAACGCCGGCTGTGTGAAGGGCTCTCAGGGCTGCGCTGGAGAGCCCGGTCCATTTTATACCCCTGATTGCGTCGTGGCGTGTTGTGCATTGGCAGAGAGCAGAGCGAGCGTGGGTGGGTGGAGGAAGGGGCGGAGCTGGACTTTTAGCGAGCACGTGAGGTTACAGGGTCGTCGCACTCGCCGTTAAGTGGAATATTGTATTTTTTGTGGAGTTAATCAAATTTTAATCAAGTCATTTCAAAGTGTCAGTGATTCGTTTGGGTTATTTAGATTTTTTTTTTTTTTTTTAGGATGCCCATATGACACTGTTTTTACACTGTTTCCTCATCACAAACACTCCACTCCTTTTTGCTCTCTATGCTAAGTCCCTCCCCCTTCAGAGCACCATCACAACACAATCAGCGCGCGTCCCGTTCACGAAACTACAGCACATCGCATCAGGTTTTTCGAGCTGTTGTGTACGTTGTGTGTCATATCATGTTTTTGTATATTTATGGTGAGCGTGGGTGATGTAGGCTTGTGGGCGGAGCCTTGTACAAGATCGTACCTCTGACCATAATGAGGGTTCGGTAATGAGAGATCACTGAATTATTCAAACGTAGATGGAAACATCTCTTCAGTCATGTTTTCTGATGAAGTAGAGCTAGAAAAAGCTCCAAAAATAAATTAATAAATAAATAAAAATCCATTTCATTCATCCAGAAAGTGCTCCTCTGTGTTTTTAAAATCCACACAATTTTCTTGACCCAGCTGCATTGCATCAGACGGCGCAGGAACTATACGAGTCCTTTTTAGTTGTAACTTTCAGCTGCAAATGACTTTCACTTTTTCTGTCGATACAACATTTGATGAAAGTTTATGTCTTTCTTTTTCATTTTCTTTTACATAATTTTTTAAGCCAAACACACAAAGTTGCAGCCTCTTCCACAAAATCAAACGTACATTCTGATAACCTCGAGTTTGAACTTAGCTACAATTTAAAATACATTTCCAATCGGCTTTTATTCATACCCGTCGCCATGGAAACTCATCTCACATTCTCATTATGTTTCTTCCATTGTACACAGTATGAGGCGTCAGGGGAAAGGTCTCGCATTTGACCCGGACCGGCCCCTGGATTGGCCCTTAGTTCACCCCCAAAAAAGCTCACAATCTCAGGGTAATTTGCGCGGATGAAGGGAGGCACGGCGTCGGCCAATAGGAAGCCGGCGTTTGTGAAAAACACTGATCCGTCTTCTTTAGTGTCAGAAGTGCAGTCGTGAGCGCAGAATGAGAGAACTGCTCTCAATTATGGAGCACAGATTGTTCATTCTGGACGTGGGTTTGTTTTTGTGACACTCTGAAGCGCGCAAAATATCTGACTTGACATTCGCAAATTGAAACTAAAAATTCTCAATTTTGTTTTATTCTAAAATTTTGGAATAAGAACAAAAGTGCAATCAAAATCACGTATTTCAGATTAGAAGTAGAACAGAAGTGAAGTTTCAGAGTAGTTGAAAATTTATTGAATATGTTTTTTTTTAAAACTATCAAATAAGGTGAATTTGAATGAATTTGCACATGATTTAAATAAGACAAACTGTACTGTGCCGATGTCTGTTCTATAATTATAATCATGACACCTGTGGATCATTATGTCATTGTTATATTAATATTTAAATCATAATATTCAGAGAAACAAGTGGCTCTTATGGAGAACTGCACATCACACAAGAGCAGAGCATTTTTATACATTTGGACAAAAATAACTCTGACACTGCTGTTGTGTATCACCGATTTAGGAAATAAAATTAAAGAACGAAGTGTGTAGGTCACAGTGGGTGTGTACCAGTGACAGTGAAAACAAAAACAGTAAAATAGCGCCTTGAAAATGAGTGAAACATAAGTAAACATAAGTTAAGTAAGTTTTTATTTATATAACGCTTTTCACAGACATATGTCACAAAGACACTTTACAGTTCATTATTTCATTCAATTCAATTCAAGTTTATTTCTATAGCACATTTAAAACAACTTCAGTTGACCAAAGTGCTTCACACACAAGTCAACAACATAGAAGAAACAGTTACATATACACATATACAGAAAACATGTTAAAACTACAATAAACACACCAAGATAACCTGACTCGCTCGTACTAAATGCCAGGGAGAAGAGGTGAGTTTTCAGTCTCGCCTTAAACTGCGTTACAGACTGAGAGGATCCATGCTTGGTGAAGGTAAACAACAATTGTAGCCACAGCTGCCCTGGGGCGGACTGACAGAAGAGTGGCTGTCAATCTGCACCACCAGCCCCTCCGACCACCACCATCACTCACCGCTTTCATACGAGGCAATGTGGGAGTAGAACCTTGGCTTTTTTTTTTTTTTTTTGTGACTGGCGCCCTCCTGTGGCACCTGATTTTCCCAGTGGTCTCCACCCAAGTCCTTAACCAGGCCCGACCTCTGAGTTTCTGAGATCTGATGGGATGGGGCTTTGATGAGCCTGTCTGGTCACTGAGTTAAAGATGAGTCAAACATGAACAAATGACTCCAACTACAACTCCAGAGGATTAATAAGAAGAAACTAATCTAACCTGGTTAAAACTTTGAAAAGATGGTTTAGCAGAATAACTCTGCTGTAGTTGAACACTGTATCACCTTGACTCTCGTCTCCTCTCGTCTTGTGGTTCACCCTGACCTCAGCTCTCTCCTGGTCTCATGTTCTGCTTTGTCCCTGGAGTGAACTGTAAGTACCTGGTCTACCAAACCCTCTGCTCCTCTGATCCCCCTCTCCAGTAGTGAAGGCCCCCAGACCGCAGACAGGAGCGGCCCCGGGGCCCCCTCCACTTCAAACAGTCCTGCTGCTGCTGCTGCCTTTGTGCTCATGTGCAGGTGTGCTGGCCCTCAGGCTGCGGGTGCGATGCTATCTGTCACACTGGGACAATAGAGAGGCATGTGGCTGTGATCAGGCTGTGGGCACCGGGCACACTCATGCCATTTTAGGAACTTTTTATTTATTTATTTATTGTTCACACATTATTTGTTTTGAATTGGTTCCACAAACTCGCCCTATTAATCTTATGGCACTGACAGCAAGAGACAACAAGCACGTCTTTGGGGTTGAAAAATGGCTTCACTTTCAGAAGTGACTGTGAAAAAATCCTCTGACTTTTGTTTACTGACAGAGAAGAGGCTGAAGTTTGTGTCTGTTTTTGTTTCATGTGGATAGACCCAGTGATTACAGAGATATGAACCAGAAACCAGGTCAACAGATCTGCATCTTTGTGTTGACCTGGTTTATCAGTTCCACCTGAGGGTTCAGATCTCCAGCTCTTCTCAAAGGGCCCATGTTCTAACGTAGTGTGTATGTGATCTTATTATATTTTTGAGCTTTGAAGATGTAGACAGACTAATAGTGTTGTCGTCATGACCACACTAATCGAGTCCAAGACCTGTTCGAGACCACACTGTCTCAAGACCAGGACAAGACCAAGACCTCTGAGGGTCGAGACCGAGACAAGACCAAGACTTTTAAAGGTCGAGACCGAGACAAGATCAAGACTACAGCCCATTGAGACCAAATCGGGACCATCTTTGTCATTTTCTACAATTATTTGTATTTTACAGTTATTTTGGCACATATACAGTATATCAATGTTGTTATAAATCTATCTCCATTTTATCACCCGTCAAGTGTCAGACCTTGAGACCGAGACAAGACCAAGTCTAAGCACCTTCAAGGCCCAGACAAGACTGAGTCCAAGCGCCTTCAAGACCGAGATACGTCGGAGTCCACGTGCCTTCAAAACTGAGACAAGGCCAAGATCAAGCACCTTCAAGACCGAGATAAGACCAAGTCCAAACGCCTTCAAGACTGGGACAAGACCGAGTCCAAGCGCCTTCAAGACCGAGATAAGACCAAATCCAAACGCCTTCAAGACAGAGCCAAGACCAAGCTAAGACCGAGTTCAAGCGTCTTCAAGACTGAGACAAGACTGAGCCCAAACACGGTTGAGTCCGAGACGATACCAAGATCTCGAGGCCGGTTAGACTAATAATAAAGGATTACTCAAACATGTGTGAATGAAACAAACACAACTCCAGGTCTGATTTTGAGGAGGAAACAACATTCTGACATGTCCTAAAGCTCACAGCTGTGTCATATAGAACCTTTAAACTATAGGTGTTCTCCGCTGCTTCGAGCAGAGCTGTGGTGGAGGTCTGTCTTTGGTCCATAAGAATGTTCCACAGATGCTTTATATGAGCACCAGACAAACAAATGCACCCAGAGGCATCCATTATCCCAGTCGCTCTGTTTATTTCTGTGCGGTGACAGGTGCAGCCCATCACCACGACTACGGGCCGGGGGCGGGACAGGCGAGCTGGACTTGTGGAACTACATTGTCTCACAGACAAAGACAAATAAATAAAAAAACGAATAGAATCCCCAACCAAAGTTATACACGTTTTGTCCCTTTAATGCACGTTGATTAATCTTGTGAATATGTTTCCACCTTGTGACATCATTAGGACATTTTGGATTATTGTGAAACCCAAGGATAGGGATTTACTCTTGGTTTATGTCACAACTGCAGTAAGCAAAGCGGCTGAGATGTTCTGCTGGAGGCTGTAGGCACAACTATAAGAACCAAAAGAATGAATAAAGACAAATAAATAAAAGAATAATGAAACTCCTACACACACACAGACAGACAGAGTGGTCCTTCACCCGGGCCCCGTGTGTGTCCATTATCAGCCCCCATTGTGTCCTGAACTTCTCTGACTCTGTGTCCTCCACAGGTGAAGAAATTAAACTTAAATATTTCATTTTGCGTCCCATACTTTCTGTTTTTACCAGATTTTCTAGTTCTTATTTGTGTAAAATTTGAGTTTCACGTATGGTGTGGTAGGATATGTACTAAAGTTACATTTTATGTTTTTTTTATTTTGGAAATACTTATTTTTTATTTTATTTTTGAGTACAGAATTATGGGTGACCAAGAAAAAATCTGATTGCATAATCATGGCCCCAGGTGGAACAGTGGGAACATGGAACTTAATTTAACTTAATTTTAATTTTATGTGACACAAAACTTAAAGAAAAAGAGCTGGAGGAAGTGTCTGGGGTGAAGGAAATCTGGGAGGTCCTTCTCAGACTGCTGCCCCACGACCCAAACCCCGGATAAGCGGAAGAAAATGGAATGGAATGGAACAAAACTTTAAAAAACAACATTTGGATTAGTATTTTGTTCAAAGTGTTCAGTAATTCAGTTCTAAAAAAATGTCTATTCACATTTCTTTCATATTTAGGTATTTATTTAGACATTTGTAGGTTGTAACTTCAAATTTTTGCCATGTTTGAAAGATTTCTACATAATTCATTATAAAAAACAAATCATTAGATAGTTAGTAACAGTATCTTTCTTGCCTGTCTGACCACTTGTGTCTTTTGAGGACACCACACACACACACACACACACACACACACACACACACACACAGTCCCAAACCCTTTTCCCCACCTCGTCCCGTTCTCCTGATGTCCCCCACATGGCCGTGCTCTCAGGCGGGTCCACCCCCAGCCCACATTCTCCATGCTTTTATTTGTCCCTGTCCAAAACAAACGGGAGCCGAGCGTGCCCAGTCGCATCCTGCCCCTATGGCTCTTCCCCTCCGCTCGCACAATGTAGCTCTTTAGCTCCTATCTGCTCCCGGCGGACATCTCGGGACCGCGCAAAGGTAAACACGGGCCGGTGATTTGCAGAGATCAGGGATGGCACGATATGCGAGCGTTATCAGGGGAGCGTTATCGGAGGGACGGGAGCTCGGGAGGTTCGGTTTGGGCAGATACTAAAGGCAAAACACAGGCTCGTTTTGTCCCTGGCATCAGATAAATGTGTGTGTGCGGCGGAATGAGGTCCATACACGCGAGATATAAATAGAAGCCTAATTGGACGAGTGATTTTGTGCATAAGAGGTTGACAAAAACATGAAGAACGTGAAGAATGGAAGTTGGATTTGTTAGGAGATGGGAGTAGATGGAGTGGTGGTGGAGGAAGGTGGTTCTGCTGCTGCGGTGGAGATGGTGGTTGGGCGGTAAACAGAATGGTTTTGAGATAAATAAATATGAGTAAGGCAAATCTTTCTCCAAGGACGTAGCAAAGTGTGTTTGTCTGATTTAAACCCATTGTGTTTGTCAGCTTTTAACCCACTGTGCCATTGTCATATCACTATAAGATATTATAATAAATCAATTTTTTTACTTTCTTTAATAATTTTAGTATTTTTTTCTCAATATTTTTATTAATTTTCAGACAAAAAATTTTCACAATTGACCACGTTGTTAACACAGGTCAACATATAACCAAAAAAAAAATAATAACAATAATAATAATAAGCCAGTTCACACTCACACACTCATACACACATACACATTCACATATTCACTAAACAATATTTGCAAAATACAATTTATCAGTTGCAGGTAAGTCCAAGATTTATATTCAGTGATCACATGTACTAAAAAAAAAAAAAAAGGTAGAAAATAAATAAATAAATGCATAGATAAATAATAAAATATTAATTAATTGATAAAAAAAATATAATAAATAAAGTAAAATAGGTTAAAAAAATATATATATATATATATATATATATATATATATATATATATATATATATCAATAATAATAACAACAATAACAACAATATTAAAAATAAATAAAAATTAAGTTTTATTATTGTTATCATCATCACCACCAATGCTAAACAATAACAATATTATACATCATTTCTATTTTTTTTTTTTTATTATATATGATATCCAAATAAGGTTCCCATAATTTCACAAAGTCTTTTCGTTTTCCCTTTGCTATAAATGTCAATCTTTCAAGAAATTTCCTTAATCCACTGTTTTGTTGAGGGGGCTTCAATGTTTTTCCAGTTTAGGGTTTTATTATTATTTATTGTGATATTAGAGACAGTGCAAACAGTAAAAAGACATTAGACTTTTGGACTCGCCAGGACAGGAAGTGCATACATCAAGATCTGATGGAGTAACGAGACAATAAAAATGCTTTCTGTTTATTTTTTATCTATAATTTTTGAGCTTTCTACCATCTTATAAAGTTCCCTCATCAAAAAAAGGTTTTAAATGTCATCCATGCATGTTTGAGTAATCTAGCAATCTCTCCTGAGCACTATTCAACAATTCTCCACAAATATACAACATACGAAAACACAAAAATATGATACAAAACTGTGCATTTGGCTTAAAAAATAACGTAAAAGAAAAAAAGTGAAAGCCATTTGCAGCGGAAAGTTACAACTAAAAAGGACTCGTATAGTTCCTGCGCCATCTGATGGCCTCAACAGAGCATGTGCAGATGTGACAGCAATGCAGCTGGGTCAAGGAAATTGTATGGATTTTAAAAAACATGGAGGAGCACTTTCTGGATGAATTAAATGGATTTTTATTTTATTTATTTGTTCATTTTGCGCTTTCCATCGTGTTATAAAGTTGTTACCTGATCAAAAAAGATGCCTGAAGAGATGTTTCCATGAATGTTTGAGTAATTCAGTGATCTCTCCCTGACCCTACGCAAACCCTCATTATGGTTAGCGGTACGATCTTGTACAAGGCTCCGCCCACAAGCCTACATCACCCATATGAAACTGTAAACAAACGACTTCACAAACCAGATACGATGTGCAGTAGTTTCATTAATGGCGATGCATGCTGATTGTTGTTGTTATTGTTGTTGTTGTTGTCATTGTTTTTAATGAGAGTTCAGCCTAAATGTGCAGGTTTGTGCGTTAAACGTGTGAAACAAAACACAACTCCAGGTGTTAGAACTTTATGTCTTTGTTATATGTTATTGTTACTGAAAATATGAATTATAGGGATGTAACAATAACTGAAATATCGTGATATTGTATCGTCAGAAGTCTCTCAATAACATTGTGGGCCACAATATATCAAATTACAAGTCTCTTCGCTAAATTTATTGTTATGATGCAGCAGTAGTTAAAAGAAACAGAGGGAACTACATCGACCATGATCCTTTGCTCTGTTTTAGTCCAATTTACACGATAAAATTACTTATTAAGCACTTTTAGATCGTAACTGAAAAGGCTTGTCAATGCATTTTTAAAAGAAACAGTAGTATATTCACAATTTTGTTTGGTTCTACAGAATATTGCAATAAATATCGTACCGTGAGATGCATAACGTGAAAATATGGTATTGAGAAGTTTGGATTTCGTTACATCCCTAATCAGTTATTATGATTTGATTTGATTATAAATTGAAAGAAACTAAAAAAAAATATCCACTAAAATGTATTGTGAATGTGACCAAATGTTTTAATTTGGTAAACCTGTTGTGTTTTATTGTGAAAGGAGCTGTACAGGACCAATCGTTATGTTGACTATTTCAAATCTAGAAAAAAATGCAGGTTCGTTGGTGCTGTGTTCAGTAAAAAATGTGAACACAACACAGATTAACGTAGATACAACATGACTTTAATATTACAAATCATATCATAAAATAAAATAATATCATAAATAGAAACAACATTATAAAAGAGATCAGAAAATAGCTTAGAATCAGAAAATACATTCTCTTTAAATACATGTAGTCATAGAAACCCTCTGATACAGTTAAAAGTAGCTGAACTACTGTGTGGTTTGGTTCGAAAAAGGAGCTATCAATTATGTTCAAAAATGAAATAAAATAATAATAACTTCTCCACATAGTTCCTTCTATAAGTTTGAGCTCGGCGTTCTCTGCTGAGATCTTCTGGGGAATAAAAGATAGAATGTATGATGCTGTTTCTTGTTCGGGTCTGATTCTAAATGCGATTGATGAATATTTCAGGGGCGTGGAGCTCAGATTTCCCAGGGACCCTGAACGCGCCTTTGACTGGCTGCTCTTTGTGCCCGCTCTCTCTCCGTTCTTCGGTTCATGGACTTTTTAAGACCCCCTCGCCCTCCTCCCCTTGTTTCTCCTGCACTCTCATTCCTGTATGATCACATGATGTTCGAATGGTATACATGTTCAACTTTTCCTTTTCTTTTTCTTTTTCTTCATGAAGAGGTGAAGTGAAGGTCAGAACGGCAGGTCTGTCCACTTGGTTCCTGTTAATCCTGCTCAGACACACACTCAGATTTGAAACTTTGTAGTGGTAGTGATAGTACAGCTTTAGTTTTACTCCTATATTACACAAAATTGACTCTTGAGATTCTTAACCCTTCTAGACCGATGGTATCATACAATAACTGGGAATATGTTTTACTGAACTGCACAAGCATATTTCTGGCATAATCCTACGTCACACTCACACTACGAGATTATGTAGAGAAAACGAGTGTTCAATAGGAACTTAGTTTTCGCCAAACTCGTGCGCTCCGTCCATTTTGATTGGACCAAACTTTGCCAAAGAGTGTAGTGAGTCAAAATGGTCGAAGCTCTGAGCGTCTGTGTTCGTAACAATTGAAAAAAGTCGCTCTCAGTGCAGATATTTCTTAAATAAATGGTAAATTGCACATCTTGATCTGTGTAATTGTGCATCCTTTGCTATTTTTATTTGAAAGGTTTATTTCACTCAAAATGTACAAATCCAAATGTTACACAGGATACAGGAGCTGTTTCCATGACTGGTACCAGTAAAGTAAAGGGTGATTGCACGTTTTTGTTGTTGTTGTTGTTGTTTTAAGGCAATAAGGATATTTTTAGTTTACTTACAGACTTGATATTTTGCACCTAAATTAAGCAATAATTAATTCAATTTTTTTTTATATACATGTTTTCTGTGTGTTTCGTATGAAAGAGTATAAATAAATGTTCTTTAATTTTTTACTTTACTTTTTTTTTTTTTTTCAATTTGTATTTCTGATCCGATAGTTTTTATTACATCCATATGACACAACTACAGCAGCAGATTGTGAAATAACAGGTTGTACTGAAAATAAAGGATGTATAACACTTCATTAGGGAGTAAAAGGAGAAGCTTAAAGCGTAAAATTAAGAAAAAAATCTGTGGGAGGACAAATGTACTAAAATTGCTCTTAGGTCTTGAAGAATTAAGTCATTTTATAATGTTCTTACTTCCTCAAAAACAGACCTGGAGTTGCGTTTTTGTTTCATTCAGACATGATTAAGTAACACTTTATTATTAGTCTGGGTACATCTCCAAAGCTCAAAATGCTCTGTTCCACTTTGTTATGTCACATAGTGGTAGTTTTCAAGTGAACAGCTACATTTGATTTTTTGTTCGATATACATGGGCAATTCCAGTGAATTCTAGTGAAGGTGCAGCACAGTGAAGCACTTCCTGTATTACCACATGACATCAGAAGGTGCAACAGAGTGTTTTGTTTAGCTCACAAGACTCATTATTTATGTAATATATGAGCTTTAGTGTTTAAACTGTCAGAAAACAAAATGGAAAAAAAGAAAAGGACAGTTCCATAAATAGTCTCTGGATGTTTGTGTATTGATGTTAAAGATAGAGACATTCCTTTTAAGAACACAGTGTGACTTTCTCTAAATTTCAACTTAAAAATGAAATCTTTCCTCACAAACTGTCACTCAACTGATGTAAAACTATGATCAATATTGACCACAGGTACTAACCTGCCAAACCACGACAGAATTAGAAACACATGAAAACCAGTCATAAGCTCTTTAAAAGGCCATTATTATGGTATTTTCTGATCTTTGAGTGTTTTTGAGCTCCAAACGCTTTTTTTTAGAATCATTTTCAGCACTGTAATTGTCCAAATCGACTGAACTAAAGGTAAAATGAGCTGTTAACTTAAAAAACTACAGCTTCATGACATCACAAGGTGGAATAGGTCTGTTTTTGAGGAGGTAACATCAGTCTAACATGACTTAAAGCTCACAGGAGTCCATTTTTTGTAATGTAGGGCCTTTAAAGCCAAGTGCAGTGGGAGTATGTGTATGGGAGTATGTGATGATTACGTGACCATTCATTTGTTGTGTAGTGTTGATGTGATTTTTTTGGAGCGGTCTGCATTCTCCATTCTCCTGCTGCTGGTCCACCACACTCTGAGCGAGAACATCCGTCACAGACCACAGAGAGACACGTCCACCATCAGCGGCTTAAGGAGATTTGTGAGGAGCTAACTCTATTTGGAGCCGATCGAAAAATGAAAGTTCAGGAAATGTGATTCTTCCAAAAGTCAGACAGTCGGCCTTTGTGCGAGCAGAAACGGAAATCTGAACACATAATGCTAGAAAAGCAGTCGGGGTACAGTTAAGGTCGCCAACCGTTTTAGTCAGATGCCCTCCCACATTTCACTCAGAGCCTCCTTATTCAACTAATGAACTGTTTCTGGCTAAAATCACTGTAACCTGCTCCAGCGACTGTCTTTCCGCTCATCCTCAGCTACGTCTTTCATTTTGTCAGTTATCTACAGATATAGAATTAAGAGCTTTACTGTTACCTGGGGTTGTGTTTTGTTTCATTCACATGTTTGAGTAACTCTTTATTATTAGTCTGTCTCCAAAGCTCAAAATGTTCTGTTCCACCTTGTGACCTCAGGAAGCGGTAGTTTTCAGGTTAACAGCTCCTTTTGTTCAGTAGAGATTGGCAACTCCAGGGCTGAAATGATCCAAATAATTCTAGTGAAGGTGTGTGGATGGAACACATGAAGTGAAGGGCTATCAAGAGCTCCAAGTGTGGTGGTTAAAGTGTTTTGCTCAGTAACACAAGAAGAGCACAGTTGTGAGTTTGACAATCACTTTACCAACTAGAGGTAAACGTTCATTGTGTAGAATCTTTGATTTAGTGATTCTTTTAGTCAGCAGGAGTTTGTTTACCTGCTGTACATGTTTCGACTGTTTCCTGAATCTTCCTCAGAAGTGTCACATGATGGTGTAGGGATCAGTGTAGTGTTGCTGTAGTGTCTTGTAGGCTGCTTGACTTGGTTTTGTTACGTCACCTACTGTCTGATGCCTTCTCTAGGAGTGTATCCCAAAATGATGTGAGGAAGTCTATTAGACACGTTTCGGCATCATCACTGCACCATCATTACACCAACACTACACCATCACTACACCAGCACTACACCAACACTGTCACACCGTCACTACACCAACACTACACCAACACTACACCGTCACTACAACAACACTACACCGATATTACACCATCACTACACTGTCACTACACCAACACTACACCAACACTACACCATCAGTACACCGTCACTACACCAACACTACACTATCATTATACCAAAACTACACCGATACTAAACCATCACTACACCTTCATGTTACATTTCTAAGGAAAATACAGGAAGTAGTATGTAAACAAACACTCCTGTGCAACTAAAAGAATCACTACTGCTTCCAGAGTAACCTTTTCATTGGCTTCTTCAAGGACATAATATCATGTTATTGTTTTTTTAGTTCTCAAATGTCAGTTCTGACAGTTGTAAGTTAAACACTAGCACACTTTGACTCTCTCTTCAGTCATCTCCAATACTTTATGTCCTACACTTTGACGAGCCTTTTAAAACCTACCACACAGTTAGATTTTCATCCGAGGTCGTGCTCTGCAGATAGGATTTCAGCAGCTTCCTTTGCTCTCCACACTGTAACAGATCTTCTTTGATAGCCCTTCTTTTCATGTGCTCCATCTGGCAGAGTTTAGCCCCATGTGGGAGCCATTGGGGCCCTCAGACGGAGATGTGGTGGCCCCTATTTGCTTTGCTTCTCCTGCCTCTTATACGCCACTTTACCACGAGTTTTACTGGTCTTACCCCCCGAGAGGAGCAGACATTATCCTGGATTGATGCTGACGCAGAGGGAATGGTTTGGGAACGGTTTGGAGCTCACTAAAGATGAGCAGATACAGCGATAGGCATGTAATCAGATGGAGGGCTAGCATGGCTGGGTTGTGCAGAACATACAAACAGAAGCTGGCTTGTTACTTTACAGATCAGATATGACGAGGTTTAGAGGCTTGCCCACTAACCGGAAAGTTACTGGTTCAAGTCCTGCTACCAACATACTGCATACTGACGTTGAGTCATTGAGCAAGAGACATTACAACATTCAAATACAGCTTTATAATACCACCAATGACATTCAAACATCTAAAAATCACTGTTTTGTCTCTATAAAGATGATATTGCTTTGCCTAAAATGTTCCCCAGTATGGCTTTAAACGTTAAAAGTATGATGACATTTAACGCCAACAGGTCAGATCTATGGCGTGGCGATACTCAGTAAGACTGTGTGTTTCTCAGGGTATTTTGGAACATTCCAGGCAAAGCAATAACATCTCAGAGTTGCCAGACCTATTATTGGCTTTGCATTGATTCTCAACCCCCATCTTAGCGTATATTGTTGTTGTGCCTTCGGGCAAGACATTCATATTACATCACTGCGCGGTTTCCCTGAAGAATCACGCTGAGATTTGCATATTTTAATAACTAGTATATAATTTCCTCACTCCTATATCTATCAAACATTAACTCACTTGAACTAGTTACCATGACAACAAATTCATTTTAAACTCTTCACATCAGTCATTTTTCTTCAGTGAAGGGAAGCTCTGTCTCTTCTCAATTCTCCCTAAGGATAAAAATCTGATCATGTATGTCGTCTTTTGTTTGGCCGACAAAGCAGAACCATCCCTCTCTCCTCTCCTCTTTCTCTCTCCTCTCCTCTCTCTGTAACTCTATCGCTCCTCCCTGTCAGCCCGTAATCTATCTTTGTTTAGAGAAAGTCCGACTTATCTTATCCTCCATCTTGGCCTAATAAAGCGCCGCTGCTCCGGATCACTCGTGGGAGGGTGAGCGGGAGGGCACCTGGTTTAATTCAGTGTTTATGAATATAATTTTTCATAGGGAGCAGGCAGGATCCTCTTACAAGTACTCGAGTCGCTAAAGTAGTTGACATAACTTCGTGTCACTTTGAATTGGGAATGTGAGCATGTAGTCTTAGCTGTAGCCTTAGCATGTAGTCTTTAGCATGTAGTCTTAGTATGTAGTCTTAGTTGTAGTCTTAGATGTAGCCTTAGATGTAGTCTTTAGCATGTAGTATTAGTTGTAGTTTTAGCTGTAGTCTTAGTTGTAGTCTTAGCTGTAGTCTTAGTTGTAGCCTTAGCTGTAGTATTAGTTGTAGTATCAGTTGTAGTTTTAGCATGTAGTTTTAGCTGTAGTCTTAGTTGTAGCCTTAGCTGTAGCCTTAGCTGTAGTATTAGTTGTAGTCTTCGCTATAGTCTTAGCTGTAGTCTTAGTTGTAGTATTAGTATGTAGTCTTAGCTGTAGTCTTAGATGTAGCCTTAGTTGTAGTCTTAGCACGTAGTTTTAGCTGTAGTCTTAGCATGTAGTTTTAGCTGTAGTCTTAGTTGTAGTCTCAGTTGTAGTTTTAGCACGTAGTTTTAGCTGTAGTCTTAGTTGTAGTCTCAGTTGTAGTTTTAGCTGTAGTCTTAGTTGTAGTCTCAGTTGTAGTTTTAGCACGTAGTTTTAGCTGTAGTCTTAGTTGTAGTCTCAGTTGTAGTTTTAGCTGTAGTCTTAGTTGTAGTCTCAGTTGTAGTTTTAGCACGTAGTTTTAGCTGTAGTCTTAGTTGTAGTCTCAGTTGTAGTTTTAGCTGTAGTTTTAGCACGTAGTTTTAGTTGTAGTCTCAGTTGTAGTTTTAGCACGTAGTTTTAGCTGTAGTCTTAGTTGTAGTCTCAGTTGTAGTTTTAGCTGTAGTTTTAGCTGTAGTCTTAGTTGTAGTCTCAGTTGTAGTTTTAGCTGTAGTCTTAGTTGTAGTCTTAGTTGTAGTCTTGTAGTCTTGGTAACTTTACAACTTGGTCGCTGGATTGTGTTGAGTCAGTCTGGCACCTCTTGGTTTGAACGTCATTTCAAGGCTCAGATGAAACTATTACAACAATCACAAAAGTAGCTTCATTTTTTAACTGAATGGTGACGTCTTTTCCATGATGCAAAATATTCATTCATTAAAGTAAAAACATATTTGGTGTTTAGTAATATTTATTTGTACTCGGCCAAACCAGCCACACTGGAACACATGTTGTAGCCAGTTACTCTTTCTCAGTTCTGACAATACTATGACTTTAAGTATTTGTCGATGCCTGAGATCATCTGATACCCGGGATTTAAAAGAGACTTACATTTTTTAAGAGTTATGTTTGAATGTTTAGTTTTGGTCAGGGTAAATTTACAATTAAGGATAGATTTAGGAACAGAAAAAAACAGAAAAAAAGAGTTCCATCTTTTTACCTTACTTTGAATATTCTGGAGTTAAACTTATCTGTCTCTGAGCAGCTCTCTCATCAGTCATATAACTGGTTAGAGTTACACAGTACACCTTTAAAAACATGACTCTGGTTTAGATTTTGTTTCTGTAACTGACTATCAACAGTGACCTGCAGCTGTCCTTGGTTCCATTCCTGCCCTTGCATCCTTGGGCAAGGCACTTCACCCACACCTTCCCCCATCTTAAAAAGCACGCCTGCCAAACAGCCACATGAGTGAAACTATTATTGCTCGAACAAGTATCGATTCTTAGGGCGGTGTAAAAGCAGTGGTGGTGTTCGGGTCCCCACACAGGCTCTTTGTCACTGCGGGGCAAGCGGGGTCATACGTGAGCGAGGGGGGGGGGCAGGAATGTTAATTGGGAAGATTGTTTTAATAAGCCCCACATCTCTGTCGAGGCTGAGGGGAGGGGCGAGGGGGGAGGCAGTCAGGGGCCACACAGACAGATACGGGGGCCCGATCTAGGAGCTGGAGTCCAGCTGGATCATGGACGGAAAATATTTTGGAAAGCACTGAGTAATATAAAATGTTACCAATTTGGAGCTAATTTTATGGCCAAATGATGACAGAATTTCTTCATTACTGACTGATAAATACAACACATGTTTCATTTCCACCATGTTTCCTCGCCAATAAAAGGAACATGTGTGCCACTGTCATAGATTTTATTTATGTTTTAGTAATGTGGTGATAAAAGCTCCACTGCCAAGAAAATGTCTAATCTCCCTGTGAGCTGGATTGCCTCTACACACATCTGAGTTGTAGCTTGGCTTGATGGTGCTACCCACTTGTCTCCATGGAGTTAAATAAGTTTAATGCCACACTGTGAAACATATCAAGCAAACCAACCCTTTACCAGAAAGGTTTGTCACATTTAAAACATTGGAGGTTTTCAGTGTATAGCACAGTGCAGTGTCTTGAGCGCTCTGCTGGTGACAAATGAGAAGTTGATTTAGGATAATCCTCTCAGACTGTGAAGACTCATCCTATACAGACCCTATAGAACATCTATAGAACGTGTAGGTTCAATGGGTTTAAGCGCATTTCACACTTAGTTCAGAGGAACAGAGGATGGCTCAGCAAAAGAGAAAAAGACAGGAGCATGAGGCGCAAATGAATTTAAAGTCACGATTTACAACAATTCAATTTAGATTCGTTACAAAACAAAAAGGTTTATTTTAAAAAGGGAGTATTACACTTCTATGGGGGTTAACTGTAACACGTCACATATTTAGATCACCGTGTTGCTTTTTATTATATTTTAAAATGTGAAATTCTACAAAAACATCATAAAAACAAGTTCTGTTACACCCCCTTCAGAGCGCTACCACAACACAATCATCAAATCAATCAAATTACTTCACATCGTATCAGGTTTGTGAAGTTGTAGTGTACAGTTTTGTATATTTATGGAGAATTGTTGTGTGGGAGCATGGCTCGTGGGCGGAGCCTTGTACAGAATCATAAGGTAGATTTGAATAAGGTCCAGGAGAGATCACTAGATTACTCAAACATGCATGAATCACATTTAAACTTCTTCAGGTATGTTTTTGGTGAGGGAACATTATAACATGGTAGATATAGGAGGTATTGGGGCAAATTTCGAGAAATAGTGAAATAAAAACACCAGAATCATGCAGAGGGGGTTAATACAAATATTTAAAGACGAGGCTCACAGCGACAGTTACAGAGAGAGGTGGAACCGGAAGCGCGCCCATCCTCACTTCCTATTTTTAAGTGAGCTGTGTCCATTTCTAACTACAGTGTGTTTATGTGACTCAGAGCGAAGTGGGTCTACACACACTTGTTTCCCACACTGGTCGCTCTCAGCTCTTGTGTCTGCGGTGAGACAGAGGAGCGCTGGAGAATGGTGGACAGGTGTAGCGTTTGAGACATGATACAGTTACATGTGCTGCTTTGTCCTCCACAAGCACAGAGCCCGGGGACACGGGGACATGCAGGGGACTCACAGCATTACTCATACTCACGGCTCCATGCTGTACATGCAAACAAACAACAAGTGTGCATTAGAGCCTTATATACTCTTTACTAAGTATTTTAAAGTTTTTATATAGGTCAAAAATACCTTCTTAATATGGGCAGGCTTGCCTCCCCACAGATCTATCCTGTAACTTGGCCTATAGTATAACCTGGAACATTTAAGGAAAAGCAGTGACATGTTTGACGTCTTCTGTGTGTTTATCAAATGCAAAAAATATATAAAAAAACATATACTACTAGTCAAGTTTGGGCACATGCTTTTTTTTCTTTCTTTTTTTTTTTTGCTTACTTCTACAGTTTAGATATATACAGAATAAATTGAATATATGAAGCAAGATATATGAAATTATTTAGTAAAGAAAGAACATACAAAAAATATTTAGTAATAACTCTACTAAATTTTTTTCAACAAAGCAAAGGATGGCTAATTTGAGGATTTGAATATAAACTATAAAAGAAAATGTGTAGTTTTCTTGCTTTATATGTACATATGATGTCTACTGTATGGATATAAAATGTTAAGGTTCCCATTTACATAGATTTTTAAGGTGGTGCTACTGAGGCGTCTTTCAATATATTTTCTTGGGGTCTTCACTCAGAATTAAAGCTCTCTGAGTTGTCATTTTTGACACCAGTCACTGACACATCCATCCTTTTTTAAACTATTGGCATTGTGATTTCTGTTGCTCCGGATGCAGTTTGAATTCATCCCTCTCTCGCTTTCCTTGTATGTAAAAGTAAACTGTGTGACGCATTACCAGGCTTGTTTGTTGAGGCCTAACTTTGCTTAAAATGAGAAGTTACATTTTCATAGTGATGAATTATTGATGGAAAAGTAGTCTGTACTTAAGCTTAGGGAAGTGGAATGCCATTTTATAAACGCTACAGTACTAAAGCTTTTGCAAATGCATTATAAACCCACATTCTGTTATAATCAAATGAAGCATGTTTATTAACGGCCCATATTAGGCTGTTTCTGGTCTGTGTTATAACGTTGTGTTGTGTTGTGTTGTGTTGTGTTGTGAGAGTCTGCTCATTTGCCGTGGCCTTGTTCAGCTGCTCTGAGCTCATACACTTTACAGCTCTCACATAAAACTGCACTTGGACTTGGGAACAGTGGATTCCATTGGCAGCAGCAGCAGCAGCACTAAACATGTGTAAACACAATACTTTCAAGTGCTGGATCTGCACATCTAATGAGAACTACACTCCCAAAGCCAAATCACACTACAGCTAAAGAAAATACTACAGTAATGACGCTGGGAGCTCCATGTGTACTTCTGAAACCAAACCTGTGTTTTTAACTAATGTGTGATAATAAAGTCATAGTCACTTCCTCTTGGCTCACACACACAGTTTGCATGTGGGGTGGGTGGGTTGGATGGAGTCTGTTTGCTTCCAGAATACACACTTCTATAACAGTTTACAAAGGTACAAGTATCACAGGGGACTGAGAAACAGGATTTGTGCAGAACTCACATATTTAGATCATGTTACTTTTTATTATATTTTAAAATGTGAAATTCCACAAAAAACATCATAAAAACAAGTTCTGTCACCCCCCCTTCAGAGCGCTACCACAACAAAATCATCAAATCAATCAAACTACTGCACATCGCATGGGGTTTGTGAAGTTGTAGTGTACAGTTTTGGATATTTATGGAGAATTGTCGTGCGGGAGCGTGTGGCGTGGGTGACGTGGTGACGTGGGCTTGTGGACGGAGCATTGTACAGAATCTTACACCAAATCATAAGGAGGATTTGAATAAGGCCCAGGAGAGATCACTAGATTACTCAAACATGCATGGATGACATTTAAAACTTCTTCAGACATGTTTTTGGTGAGGGAGATGGGCGATGTAGGAGGTATAGGGGTGAATTTGGAGAATACAAAATAGTGAAATAAAAACACCGGGATCCTACGGAAGCCAAGAGGGGTCACAACAAACGCAAACGCCGCAAAAAATACAAATGCGACAACACAATAAAAAGCCACAAAACACCAAAAAAAGCCACAACGGAAATGACCGCGGGACTTTATTTTCCGACAGACCGATCAAGCGACAAGTGAAGAAGAAGAACTACAACGAATAATGATAAAACAATAAATTACTTTTACTTACGTTTCCAACTTCTCTGTTCCTTTACTTTTCACGTTGTAGTTCTTCTTCTTCCTCTTGCCACTCGGAAAACAGAGTCCCGCGGTCACTTCCATTGTGGCTTTTTTTAATGTGTTGTGGCTTTTTAATGTGTTGTGGCTTTTTAATGTGTTGCAGCATTTGCGTTTGTGTTGTGGCGTTTGTTTTTGTTGCGGCGTTTGCATTCAAACAGAGTCCCGCGCTCATTTCTGTTGTGGCTTTTTTTGGTTTGTTGTGGCTTTTTGTTGTGTTGTCACATTTGTATTTGTTGCGGCGTTTGCGTTTGTTGTGACCCTCTCGGCTTCCGTAGGATCGCGTAGAGCAGGTTAATACAAACTAATGAGTAAAGCGCTAAACGCTGAGTGTGTTTGAACGTCCGTGTTTGGTTGTATATGAAGATGTGACAGAGGGTGTGAAGACCAGACTGATATCATCTAAGAGTATTTGGCACTCACATATACATCTGACAAACGATACTTGGCAGCTCATGTCGTCAACATTCCGCGGAGGTGTTATGCTAACTGTAAGCTCTGCTCTGTCTGACTCTGTTACTCAAGTTCGACTTTAGTCTGAGTCTGAGCCAAAAGTCTTTTTCAGTTTGTCACTCAACACCTGAACGGAACCGTGAGCACTCGTGTACTTTTACTTAAGTTTTCAAACTGTCCTAAAAGAAAATGTAAATATATACAGATCTTTTAATATAAACTACAATGTGAAGTAAGTTTCTAAATATAAAACAATATTCTCATTTTACTTTAATCTTTTGACAAATACAGTTAGAGTTTGACAGAATTCTGAAGTAGATTTTGTAGGTCAAGGGTCATAATGTTCACTTGATTAGAGAGTGTCCAGTCCCCTGGGTTCAGATCTGTGATTGTGTTAAACATAACGCAGGCGTCAGGAGCAGGGCCCGGTGTCTCACAGTGTCACAAACTTTGAATGAATCCAGCTGTGCACCAGTGTGATCCTCTTCACATGCCTCTGCCTCTCTCTGTCACCATGGAGATCCTAATAGTCTTTTACGACATTCACTCTTTCTTTTTATTGGGCCGGAGTGTGTTTTCTGACATTCCTCCACTTAGCCTCTCTCCTCTCCCTCTCTTTTCCATCCTCCCTCCTCTCCTCCCTTACTCTTCGCTCTTTGCTTCCTCTTTTTACTTCAGTCCGTCTTTCCTTCTCACGAATAGTGTTAATTGAACCTCGAGGTGTTGTGCTCGTCTGTCAGATATGGCTCTGGACTTCGCTGCGCTGTAAAGAACTCTGCACTATGGGACGTGAAAGGACTTGAGTATTTATAGAAATCAGAGATGGGACGAATTGTATTGAGTTAAATAAATGAAATCACTGGAAACATAATTCTGTGCATCATCGTGTTCCCTGACATGAAAAAAAGACCTTTACACTGACTGCTCTCAAAGGCCTCGTCGTTTGCAGTAGTACCCCCTGTATGTACTCTGTGTGTAGTGTGTGTGTAGTGTGTGTACTCTCTCGTGTGTGTACTCTCTCGTGTGTGTGTAGAGAGCATGTTTGCCTTGGTTCACTCATAATTGGAACATAATGAGTTGGAGGTTAGCATGTGTTTGGAGAGCAGGCCCGAGTAAACAGCGTCAAGTACTAAAGACTGGCCTAGTTTCACCACTCCACCATCTGAGCGCCGTGTGCAGATGAGCCGGGACCAGACCTGTGCTCGTGTTTTAATAACACACATTTGTCATGGTTAAAGATTTGATCAATCATTCACATGTTACACATTCAGCCTTTATGGTCTCTGCTGGAGACATTCTTGTTGGTTGAGAAATGAACACAAAAACACAACAGGAGCACAAACTTGCAGATCTTAATAACAAGACCACTGGACACATTGCAACAGAACAAGACTCCAGTCACCCACTACAGGAACATCTCACCCCTCTGTCCTCACCCTCTGCCCTCAGGATGGAGGTACAGGGTGCTCAGGTGCAGGAGGGCTCACGTTGACATAAGCCTGATTCCCTCGGCCATCACATTTTTGAACAACAGATCCCACTGAGTGTACTGTAGTGTCTTTGTAAAGTGTGTTTGTTGTGTTGTTGCTGTACATGTCAAACGAGCTCTGTGCGCCTCAAAATGAATTTCCCCTTGGGGACAATAAAAGTCTAAAGTCTAAAAGTCTAAAGTCTAAGCAGCAGATTGTAGATAGTGCAGTCCACATTCACAACAAGTGTCCATGAAAAAAACATCTGATGCTCCAGTCTGAGAGACCTACCACAGAACTACAATAAAACCTGAAAGATGAATCCAAGATGGTGTTGTATTGTTTTCAGTGGTCTGTGCTCATTGGCACATTTACTTCCTCAATCCGGGTGAGCTCCTCCCACCTGTGGGATGTCTGTAATGTGCATGCCGTGGAGCGTTTGGACCAATCAAAGCGAGAGCTGGGCTAGTGCGGGCTTAAATCTGACCTTTGTGAATGAGCATGGGCAGTTTGAATTCCCCCAAAAATGCATTGTGCTTCTATGGAAGAATTTTTTTTCTGGGCCCAAGCTCGCGGGAATTGCAGTACCTGGAGCAGCCACTAGTCAGTCATGAGCCGGGACGGAGAGGGAGGGGCTTATCCAGTTTTTATTATAGATCGATTGGATCTACAAACAGTGCATAGTCCTGCTGCTAAAAACTCTGTACTGCACGTCTGAAAAATGAACTGCACATCATATTTGCTCTACATATGTTAGGAGCAAGACTTTGATTGTCATTGAGACACTTAGGTTACGTTCAGACTGCAGCCTGAAGTGACCCAAATCCGATTTTTTTGGCCTCTATGTGACCTGTATCTGATCTTTTAATGACAGTCTGAACGACACAGATCTGATTTTTTCAAATGTGACCCAGGACACTTGGATATGTGCTCCTGAAACTGATACATATCTGATCTTTTGACATGTGACTTCAGTCTGAACGGTCAAAGTGCATTCATCCACCTACACGTTATCAACAAGACACAAACGTCACTTTTCTGCACTGAAGTAGGCGAAAATTGTTAATGAACTTCGTGTCACTGAAGTGAAGCACATCTCCACTCACCACTCTTGGCTCCGTCTCCACATCCACACGTTCCTTTCAACGAACTGCCCCACAAAACACCACGACCAAAAACCTCGTCCTTCTCCTTCTCAATCTCCTCCTTAAAACAAGTAAGTTGTTCATGTTCTGGCTCCGGTACGAGAGGAACTTTAAAATCTCCAGGTGCTCAATGCTGCGTCCATGTTTGGACAACTTCCGTAAACACAGAGCACGCTCGCTGAGGTTGACGTCGTCGTGTTTCCAGTGCACATGTGGGACACTTTTGGGCTGTTTAATGTTCACACTGGAGTCACATACAAGTCACATTTAATTGGAAATGTGAACGAGCTCGCAAAAACATCGGATTTCACAAAAAAATCCAAATTGAGCATTAAGTCCTGCAGTCTGAACGTAGCCTTAGATCTGACATCTGATGCCCTCTGCAGGTGACAGCGGGTAGTGAAGCATTTTGAAATCATATTTTAGCAGCACAACTATTGTCAACACAGTAATACCACAAATTAGATTGAAGCTCAGTTAAATGTCAGTAAAAGGAAAGTCTACTGTGTTCCTTTTATATGACACACAATCACGTTCTCTTCTAAATAGTACATGTATATTTGGTTGAAGTTTTAAAGTATTCCCAGTCCTCTCATCTCCTTCATTAGAACGTGGTCATCCATCTTGTGTTTCCATGTGTGCGCTCGCTTACAGCTGCTAACATGTGCGTCCCATTGTGCGCCCGTGCTATTCCAAACACAGGCTAACAAACATCCCCAGTCCATGTCCTCCGCACAGTTTGTTTACACGGAGGACTGGGGCTTATTGTGCTAGCTGCATGCTACGCTAACAGGGCTGTCCCGGTGCATTGTGGGAGCGCAGGTGCAGAGCCTACAGGCCTGCATGGACGTTATTGAGCTTAGCTTAGCGCCGACATATTTATGAGCAGAAGTTTGTTGTGGTTAGACGAGTAATTATCAGAAAGCAGTTTGCAGATGTGCTCCGTAATGAGTTGATGGAAATGAGATTTAAGTGATTTTAGAAATGCTAATGGCTCCACAAATACATACGAACACCTCAGGGCAGAGACGTCGCAGTATTAAAACAGACCTAGTTATAAGAGTTCTAATCTATGACAAGCGCGGGTCATTATGTTATCATTTGCACATTTTTAATTATAATTTTATCTAGAACGACAACTTCATAAAATAATCAAGTTCACTGACTTACAAAACTGCGGAGCCCAATGGGAGTTGATAATAGAATCATTTGGTTATAACTAGTTAAAACTAATGAGTGCAGATCTTTCATGTGTCATTAGGCAAGACATTGTTTTTTCCACTTCCACAAGTTGGTTCACTGTGGTAATACTGAGCTTACGATTGATTTTATTTGATTTATTTTTCATTTTCAATACATCAAACAAATATTTGTAAGAAACACAACTGAAATTTCATCATTCACATCTTTATTTTCCGTGTAAAGTCCATGTACCCACAGGCCTCCTCCTCCTGCTGCTCCACAGCAGCCTGCCCCCTGTGCCCCCTCTGCCCCCTGTGCCCCCTGTGCCCTCTGCCCCTGGGCTGGGCACACAGACATGTTTTAGAGCCAGCAATAGTTAAAGAGCTGCTCCACTCTGACCTCTCTGCTGTGGGGTCAGAAAGGCCAGACTGAAGAACTCCAAAAAGAAAGGGGTCAGAGGGGTCAGCCAAAACTCTGATGTGTGCACCAGCACCACCCGAGGCAGCCGCTTCTCCACCTGCTGCAGCCCACACTGCACTGCAAAAAACAAGACAAACAATAAAGACTACATTTAATGAACCAGGATTTAGAATTTCATAAACATGACCTAACTGTGTCCCCAGACACTAGACACGATCAAATACTGATAACAACGTCTGATAACAACTTCAGTACAAAAACATGAAACATGATGATGACCAAGTCGTTTATGTTGCAACTATGTTTTGGTTTTCAACATGATGAATCACAGTGTCTCATTTGAGTTTCCAGTTTTAAGGTTGAAATCCAATGTGTTTAAACTTAAAATGTCTCTCTCTGATCTGAATCATCACTCTGCCTAAACTCCAACACCCGCACCAGTCACAAGTCAGTGCTAGTGCAGCCTCTGCAGCTCAGGGAGGGAGAATGAGACACACTTATGTAGTACTTTTTATTTAAACTGTAAGATCAAAGTCTGCATACAGTCCCTTTGAAATACTCACATTAAGTCATAAGTTTTAAGTATATTTGACTTTATGGATGTTTCTAGAACCATGCCATGCTTGATTTTCTGCACTTGGAACAAGAAAACACTGTATAAGTTGGACGGGGGTTTGTTTGAAGACCCAGTATAACCTAAGCCCGCTGGACAGTAATGTTCTGCACACTTGCAGTGGTGGATCAAAGCAGCTCCACTCTGGACACCAGATGGAATTTCCAAACTGTATAACTTGGTTATGTCGCCATATTGTGCTTGACACCCAATCCAAGAGTTCACATGGAAAGACAAAGTGTCTTTATGAAAGCCGATGTAGTCAAAACATTTCTTATAAACAGTAAAAGAAGTCAGGACGTGTCATCTGATTTACAATTTGGACAAAACATGAAATAGTGCACAAAATCTAGTATTTAAAAACAGAAATTAGACACTAAACTGTACTGGGAAGAGTAAGCCCAACTTTTACTCAAGTAAGAATACTTCAATAAAATTATTACTCAATTAGCAGTAAAAGCATGCTGCTAGAAAAGTACACATGAAAAGTAAAATGCCTTTAAAAAGTTACTCAAGTAAATGTAACTGAGTATTATACCTCTGTACATTTGTATTTGTTTGTATTTATTTTCATGTATTAGTTGGTTCATATTATTTTCCTTGTACCTGCACACGTTTGAACAAAGTCAAATCAGATTACCCTCCTAATGGAACTTTTTACGTGGCATTTCAGTAATCAGATTACCCCAGAAATGCGATCATGATCAGATTGTTGGTGTGTATGTAAAGCCAAAGTGTATCCACTTGGATAATAGGCGCAGTAGACACTGACACGGCTTCCAGGTTGGACGAGTCCAATTGAACTACTGCACTAAAAACTATTAGCTTCCATACTCCCATTGTCTCTCCACACCAGAGCTCACTTAAGATTCCTCTCCATCGAAGCTACTATAAACCCCCGCTACATCAGCAGCCCCTCCCTCTCCCCGCTCACACACACACGAGCGCGCTGTGTTCCAGGGGGAAATTGAAACCAGATGTTGAAATGTCAAATGAAAATGAGAATCCCGCGCTGGCCCTCCAACGGTAATGAAAATGAAGACTTAATGCCACACACAAGTCAGGCCGAGGAAGATCAGATGAGGCCAGGCCAACGAGCCCCTCGCTGGGCTACACCGAGCGCAGCGCTGGGGGGTAGGGGTCACTCCACCACCACACTGGGTTTGGCTGCTCCTCCAAACACTGGAGAGGGGTTACAGACAAAATGAATGGGTGCAGTCGGAATCTATGACTATTAGCAATTTAATAACAGTAATATGGGGATTTAGTTTTAAAGCAGCAATAAGTAGGAAGTATTTCCAGTGGCAGAAAGAAAAACGTTGAAAAAGTACAGTTACCAGTAATAACCGCATATTAATTCACAGTCCATTGGCATTACACCATTATGAATGTACTTTTGCCCAGAAATATCAAAAATGGCCTTCATCAATCATGGGCAGCAGTGGGTCAGTTGGTAGAGCGTTTGTTCACTGATCCAAAGGTTGGCGGTTCAATGTAAACATTATTGGTTGAGCGGTCAGATCCACTGACCCATAGGTTGGTGGTGTGATTCTCTGTGTGTGTATACTGGTGTGTGTGTGTGTGTGTGTTTGTGTGTGTGTGTATGAATGGGTGAGTGGTTCTTTGCCGTAAAGCGCTTTGAACCTTGAAAGTGGAAAAGTGCGGTATAAAAATGTCACTATTTAGCATCAGAAACAATAGTTGCCAGACGATATAGTCTCAATGTGTAAAAATGTCAAAGCATACAGATTACAAATGCCATTGTGTCCTTAGGCAAGACACTTTGTCCACCTTGCCTAGTAGAATACAGTCAGAGTGTGAGTCAATAATGCATCATAAAACATTTTGGGTATCTTAAGAGTTCTACAAACTAGTGTTTAGTCAAGACCACATTAACCAAGACCACAGGGTCCAGAGACCAGGACAAGACCAAGACCTCTGAGGGTTGAGACTGAGACAAAATTGAGACTTTTAAAGGCCAAGACCACAGCCCATCGAGACCAAATTGAGACCAAATTGAGACCATCTTTGTAATTTTCAACATTTATTTATAATTTACAGTTATTTTGGCACATTTTTATCAATGTTTTTATAAATCTATCTCCATTTTATCACTCATCGAGTGTCAGACCTCGAGACCGAGACAAGACTGAGTCCAAATGCCTTTAAGACCAAGACAAGACTGAGTCCAAATGCGGCTGAGTCCGAGACAAGACCAAGACCACAAAAAAACTGTCTCAAGGCCGAGTCTCGAGTACAACAACACTACTGTAAACCCTCTGCAGTACAATTATTATTACAGTTTAATAACAGCTACACATTGCTGTTCCAGGACTTTGGACAATTCTCTAATTACGACAATATTAGCAATGTGCATGTCTTGCTCAGAGGCACAATGTCACCTTGAATATCTGTTGACAACCTTTTATTCCATTCAGCTATCCACATTTCCATTGTGTACAGCAGCGATGTATCAGGATGTGGATTCAAGTGCAAAGTAGAAACAGCAAACTAAACCTCCACAGCTCCTTTTTTATTTGCATAGTTTGAATTTCTTTGGATCATTGATATTTACAAAACATTATCACCTCATTAGCGCCGGCTCGGGGTCGGACTCTGCGGCGTCTTCATGCTGGGATGTGTGACTTTGGCTCATTTCCACAAATTAAGCCCCAAATCTGTGCCTTCCCCTCGTGCAAACACACAGCCGTGCAGAGAGTGGAGGTGAGAGAGGACCTCCCTGCTACGAACCCCGGAAACGTGATCTGCCGGGGGACAGCTGCAGGCTCAGGACCCACAGAAAGAGCAGCGGAGGTGGGGTTATTATCCACACAGTCAGGGTAAACTCCCACACTCCCAGGAACATCCACCAGGCAGGGGAGGAGAGGTATGAGGCTGGGGAGGGTGAAACGAGAGGTGGGGGTTAAGTGGAGGTATGCTGATCATTCACAGGGATAAGAAGGACCCGCTAAGGAAAGAGCTTGGACACGTAGTAGAACATAAATCACAATGCAAGAATAGTTTTCAGTAACAAAGAACTAATAGAAATACAGAATTATAGCAACAAAAATATGTAAAATAAGAAGAATTCTGCTATCTTCTAGGTACAAATGTAAATGCTAACGTCTATCTGTAGTCGTTTGATCGATTAATCAGTGTCTTAATTGATCAAAATTTGTATTAATTTGAATAATCATTTTGCTTCGATGATAAGGATTTATTTGGGACAACAGCAGAAATGAGAAGTGAGTGACTTAGCTGAAAATTTGGTATTTGGGTCTGGTCAAGTGGTAACGGAGGGAAACAGGGGCAGAGTTTTGACATTCAAATGTCTCTTATTCAGAAACTAGAGGAACTATTGAAATAAGTAAAGTATCAGAATGTAGGAAAGAGTTACACTCCAACAGGGTCAAGTTAAACCTGTGATATTCTTTCAAGTTGTTGAGGAAAAATTTAAAAACTCATGTCGGTAACGGAGGGAATGAAATATGCAGCACTTTTTGGGCAATAAATACAAACAGTGATAACTCTTGGTTCTCACTTCCATATCCTTAACAAACTGGTTTGAATATTTGCTTCATATAGTTTTCTACCATATGGTACAAGATTAGGTTGAAAAACCTCTTACTTTTTGAGTCATGAGATTTTTTATTAAGAAAGGTCATGGTAACGGAGGGAAAAGTAACAGAGGGAAAATTGTGCAGCAAGTAGAAGGTGCAGGATTTTACATAATTTGTCGCTTTTTTCTTCCGAATACTTTAATATTACTTCAAAATGAAAGGAAACTATTTCTATAAAATATGTCAGTCCTTCAAAGCAAATTTGTATCATTTTAAATACTTCAGCAGTTCAAAGATGGAATAACACAAGATATGATGAAATACATCCATTTATTTACATGATTTGCAGGTCTTTGAAATTTGGGAAATAATTTTTGTTCCATGTTTCATACATGGTCTGTTTAAAACATATGGAACTTTAGAACCAAAAATGGTACAGAAAAAAGATCAACAGTTTCATAAACTAGAGTACATATGTATCTGTTCAATACATTTTTATATCAGATGAATTAACTTGAATTTTTGGCCTTGCTGTTTACTTCTGCTTGACCGGGCCCATTTATAGATGTAAAAAGTCAGATTAAACTCATGATTGACAAGTTGGACCTGTCTGTATATAAATGCATTTTTTTCCTAGAACCTTTTTTTCTGTGTAAATAGGTGTTTTTGCATGAACTCCCCCCACAGGTGTAGTCTTGAAAGTGCAGTATGGTCAGATTTATTTGATTTCATGTATTTGAGTTCAGCCAAAACAGTGTAACAAAAGGAGAACATTTTTTATTTTTATTTTTTATAAATATAACGTTCAAAAGAAAATACAATGTACAAAAGGTAATACAGTTTTGAGAGCTTTTTCTACGCCCCCATTTTAGTCGACTAATCAATCGACCGCACATGTCTTTAGTCCACCAAGAATTTCTTTAGCTGACTCCAGACCTTACTTGGAACAGTATGATTGCAATTCTGGTTTATTTTCTTCATTACAGTTGGTTTCTGGCCAATCTAATTATACATTATAGCCCTATTTTTAGAGGTATCAGGAAAACTCGCAAACTCTTCCACACAGAAATGCTTATTTTGTCCAAGAAACAGCCTTGGACTGTGTTATTTTGTGGAGATTGTGCTCGCCACTTTGGAACTTTTGACATGGTAGTTATATGAATCACTGTAGATACAAAGGCCTTTGGAAGCATTACTTGAACCAGTGTTTTCCAACCGGAGGTACATGGATTCCTGGGGATGAGCACTTGCCAGGGGGATCTTGGAATGATTTCAGATTTAAGAGAGAGGTGCAAGGTGGAATTAAAAAGGAGTCCACAGGCGCTTGACCCATCATCTCCCCAAACTTCTCAGACTGCTCTTAGGTCTTCCACGTTTGATCCACTCGACTATCCTCCTATCTGTCTGGAATTCTGTCTGGATGCTCCCAAAACCCCCTTAAGGGCTTAGTATCTCCTCCACGCACAGATGTTCCTGGCTCTCAGCTGTGTTTGGAAGACACTGTTTTGGAGAGGAGCGGAGAGGAGGAGCCCGGGGTCAGAGCGCCGCTGGTGTAAACAGGGCCCCTCGCCAGGTCCCCCCGCGGGCCCGAGACCAGTCAATAAAGCTCCGGCTGAGTGCAACTGCTTATACTCTCCAAGGGGGGTCTGCATGTTGGTTTACAGAGGAGAAGTGTAGCAGAGATAAGACCGGGATGGTAAAGGAGTTCGCAAAGGGTTAAGTCTGTTTACAACCACTTTTGCTTGACCTCGTGTAAAGGAATAAAGATAGACTATGGACCGTGGAAGGTCTGACGCTTTAAAAGTCTCCAGGGCAATTAAATAAGAAACATGACATTATTTGGTCATCTCTAAATATGTACTAAGTTTGTGAAAAGCATTGAAAATCAGACCAATACTAGACACTAATTTGAACAAGTATTAATGCTAAAAAAGTCCCAGAAATGAACCTTGGAACAGTGTGGAACCAGCGGGACCACTGAAGGATGACACAGATATACAACCAATGGGAAAAGAAAAGAAAAAACTTCCATTTAATGTGGAAAATGTTGAAAATTCGATTGTCTAAACAGAGATTTTTTATCATGGTATCAGTTCACTATTGAATATTGAGTCTATCGAAATTGAGTTTGAAATTTTAGTATTGCGACGAGACAAGTTTACCTGTAAAAAGAATAACGGTTTGTCTTGAATCAAATCCATCCAGTGAACATTGGAGCCATATTTGAATTGTTTATAAAATGTGATTCTAAATATTTTGTAGTGATTCAGTGTCCTTGTCTCACTGTTTCCAGTTCTCATTGTCTGTTTTTTGTTAGGGACAAATCTGCAGACGATAGGTTTAGATGATCAGTGAATGACATTGTTTGAAATTTCACAATGCTCTTTGTTCTGTCACTTTGAAAAAAAATAGTCAAATAATAAATGCATGAAAAGTAAGTCATGTTTCACATACTCCAGTGGCCTTATAATAATAGATGGTTCTTCTCTAGAGATTTAAATTGCGTTCACTTGGGTCACACTACAGCCTCAACTACAACAACGTGATTCAAACCATGGATTTCTGGATTAAAACTCTTATCAATCTGTACAGTAACATTTGTAGTAGGCTATAGCAAACTTAAAGGCTCACCTTGTAACATTTTAGCCAAAAAATAGACTACAATGAAAGCATGTATTTTAATTTTGGATGTTTTCGTTGCACTGAAAAACCAAAAACACAAAATAACTCCAAAAACATGTGTTCTCTGTTGACACAAAGCCCACATTACCAAACACACACACAAAAAAAGTTTAAGTTTCCCTGAAAACTCAAGACAAAACACAAATGGCTTTAAACAACATGTTTTCAGGAGCCGATTCGATTTTCAACAAAAAGGCAAGAGCGTTAACTGAAAAACACATATAAAACACATTTTTATGACTTGTTAATGAACACATATCATCCCACCATTTGTAGTTCCAACTATGTCTTTCCGGTCAGATTGTGTTAAATTAAACCTATTTTAAAGCTGCATTGTGTAACTTTTCTGGTGGAGGGTCTGTCAAACTAGCCAGGCTGGTGCCAACTAGTGCCTCCGCTCAATTTCATTTCTCTCCAGAGACTAGGTCAGGAATCAGAATACACTAGACGGTTCACAAAAACCCCGGAAGTGCGAGTTTGGGCACCAGCCAATCAGCGAAGAGACAGACATTCTGTGTTGTCAATGATTCACGAGATCGATGATTTAAAGCTGGATCAAAGAGAATGTTTGGTGAATTTTACCAAGGGGAAAGACGTTACTGTCCTTCTTCCTACAGGATTTGGGAAAAGTTTAATATACCAGTTAGTCCGATTGGTTAAATAAAATAAAGTATCTGTCTACTGTCGAACGAACTAATTCTAATGCTGTGAGGTCAGGTTTCTACAAAGTGAAACTGGCTGATGAATCAGGCTACTGTCAAACACTTTTCTCAGTGAAGATGTTATTGCTTTGTCTGGAATGTTTCACAGTGTAGCATTAAAACTTTCTATTTTCATGGAGAGCAAAACAAATCACGTTACAGGTCAGATCTGTAGAAACACAGTCAGCATACTTGTTTTTCTAGGTATTTTTGAGCTATAAACCCACTTGTAATTGAATAAATGTAGAGTAAAGCTGTTTATTGTCTGTTTAACAAGCAGGTGACAAACCCCCAACCAAAAAGTTCCATAGTCCACCTTTAACTTAAAGTTTGTATAGAGGATTTTTTAAGGGAAGTGAAATACAGCGACAGTCCTTTTTCAAGTGCGTGACACCACCTTCCTCCTTCACAGCTCCCTCAGTAGAAACATCTCCTCCTGCCTCTTTACTCTACATATTATTATTATTATTATTATTATTATTATTATTATTAATAATAAATAATAATAATAACAATAATAATAATTTTGCGACCGACGCATCACTTTTTAAACCCTTCGTCTGCTTCAGTTCGCGCCGTTCGCTGGAAGGAATCTCCAAGAATCACCTCAGTTTGTCTTCGCTCCTTTCCCCCTTCTCTTCTTTTTTCGGCAACCTCAAAAACTTGACTTTTTTTAGCGGTGAACTGGTCGTGGATTCGTCCGCTATCGCAACAAACTTAGTGCGATTTGCGAGGAAGCAACAGTTTTAAAAAGCCTCTAAGAACCGCTGCATAAACCACATAATCCCTGCGCGCCGGCAACTCAGTTACACTAGAAACGTAGGGAGATTGATTGACAACCTAACAGCCAATAGAAAATTGAGGTAGCCTTATTTTCTATTGGCTGATGTTTATCTGGCCTCATTGCGTCCACAGTTGATAGATTTTTTATTTATTTATTTTTTGGTCATCATAGTTACAAGGCTGCTGCATTTCTGTAATGATATTTTAAACTTTCATTGACAATTTGAAACAAAAAAAAAAAAAATCCTCCATACAACCTTTAAGTAACAGAGCTTCTAACAGTGCAGTGCTTTCAGTTAGCTTCACACCTGCAGGGAACACTAGTATCAATATCTTTTGCTACTGAAAATGGTGTTCAGTTGAAGTTGCGCTAATGTCCGTTCCCAGCGTCCGTGTGCTCAGACCTCCTGTTGACCTGCTCCATCTCCAGCCGCTGTTTGCTCTTTCCAGTGTTTAGATGTGCACATTCCTGGATGACTGTCTGCGTCTCCGAATGAGCTCACTCCACACAGCTGCGGCGATGAGTCCGACTTGGACCAGACCCAGTGCAAAGTGAAGGGTCTTTCTCGCGTAATTAGCGCTGTGTTGTGGAGCCAGACATCTCCTTTGCTCTCAATAGCAGAGCGTGGAGGCTATTCAAGGGTTTCAGGCCGTGGCAGCCGTCCTCTGCGGTCACAGCAATTAAGCAATTCAAATCAAAATATTATATCTATTGAACGAGGAAAGACCTTCAAATCAGGAAGGGATTGTTTGCGTGAATCCCGTGAATAGAGATTATGCGCTGACATCATTGAAATATGCCCCTCAGTGTTCCGACTGTGCGGCAGAACTACGGGAAACTTAACAGACAAAATGTGTTGCTTTGTTTTGTTTGTCTGATTTTTATCCATGGAGCTTGGCCTAATATAATTATTTGACCAACACATGGACTCAGAAACAGATGATTTAAAGTTCTTATATGTTATTCAAAATGGGTTTTTGTGAGCTTTAAGTCATGTTCTAATGTTGTTCCCTCCTCAAAAACAGATCTGGAGTTGTGTTTTGTTTAATTCGCACATGTCTAAGTTTACCTTCAGTCTGCAGCCTCAAGTGACCCAAATCTGATTTTTTTGGCCCCTATGTTCCTGTATCTGATCTTTTAATGACAGTCTGAACCACACAGATCTGATTTTTTCAAATGTGACCCAGACCACTTAGGCTATGTTCAGAGTGCAGGGCTGATTAATTAATTAACTAATTAATTTTGCTCGATTCTGACTTTTTTTTTTGGTGAAATCCGATTTTTTTCGCGATTTCATTCACATTTCCAATTAAATGCGACTTGTATGTGATCTCTAGTGTGAACTTCAAACACCTCAAAAGTGTCCCACATGCGCATTTGAGGACATGACAACGTCACATGCAGCGAGTGTGTTCAAGTGTTTACGGAAGTCGCCTAAAATCTGGGCTTGTCTCCCAAAAAACGGTCTAATTCTTGGTCAAATGTTTGTTTGAGTCTGTAGCCTCTTTATTTTTTCGTTGACATTGGAGCCAGGAGCACATATCCAAGTGGCCTGGGGCACATTTGAAAAAAATCGTATCTGTGTTGTTCAGACTATCATTAAAAGATCAGATACAGGTCACGTAGGGGTGAAAAAAATCGGATTTGGGTCACTTCAGGCTGCAGTCTGAACGTAGCCTTGGATATGTGCTCCTAAAACCGATACATACCCGATCTTTTGACATGTGACTTCAGTCTGAACGGTCAAGACACATTCATCCACCTACACGTCAGGCTCAAAGTCTCGTCAATGGAGCGAAAGTGAGGTTAGCGAGTTCATTCATATTTGGGGGGATCGCTGTATTCAGAACAAATTGGTCTTATCGGCATCTTTTTGAAATGATTGCCAAAGAAATGTGCGAGCGCGTGTCTGCAGGTGGTCCTGGCTCCAATGTCAACGAAAAATGAAGATCCTGTGAGCCAAATACAAGACTCAAACAATCGAAGCGGCCGTGGACGTGTAACCTGTTCATTTTTACCAAGAATTTGACTGTATTTTGGGAGCCAAGCCCAGAGTTTAGGTGACTTCGGTAAACACTGAGCAAGCTCGCTGTGTGTGATGCTGTTGTGTCCTCCAATGCACATGCAGGACATTTTTGGGGCGTTTAAAGTTCATACTGTTGATCACATACAAGTCACATTCAACTGGAAATGTGAACAGCCTTACAAAAAAATCTAATTTCACAAAGATATCCGATTTGAATATCAAGTCCTGCAGTCTGAACATAGCCTAAGTCACATTTTATTATTAGTCTGTCTACATCTCCAAAGGTCAAACTGCTGTTATACCTTGTGAGGGCTAAAAAACAGATATCAGAAACTCTGGAACTCTGACTGTGCTGTTGATGAGGACCCAACTTTATAACATAGATCAGAAAATGGCGTAATCTGGGCCCTCAATTCAACTGTGTCAGACTCCAAAGTCTACGAGTGATTAATGTGCGTGAACTCTGCGGTGTCCCTGTTGTTTAGTTAGCTGTTCACTGGTTTTCTACTACTGTTGAGTTGATTTTCTTGTTGTAGTTGTCAGGTACAAACTAAATATTTAAAAGATTTGTAGACTTTTATATTTATTATTACACTGTGGCATGTTAGAAGTGTTTGGAGCTCTCATACACCTTTACCATTCACTAATAACGCTCCAAAGTCTGTGATGTCATCTGCAGAACTCCTATTAGGAAACCTTTTGTCCTCCTTCAATCTGGATCCCTGTGTTTCCAGAAGCAGGAGGCCGGTGACCAATTAAGTGCTTAAGGAGTTGAGGGAGGAGTTTGTGTCTGTCAGGAGGTGAAGGGTGGCGGGTGAGTCCCACTTTGATCTCGCTAAAGCCGGGTTTGATTTGGCATGTCGGTTTTGTAAGGCGGGGCTGGTCATCTGCTTTGTGTGTGGTCGGAAAGGCACCGTCATGTCATGTTTTCAGTGGAGGAGCTTGTGTATGGAATCCAGATGGGAAAAAAGTGGGAATGTCTGTGAAAAGTATGTATGGATGTTACTGTCTGCGTCCACCATGTATGTCCATTTCAGAATTTAAAGAGCCTAACATAAGAATAGTGCAGGTAGAGACACGCTGGCATCAGAAATCTTTATTTGGACAGTAAAACGTAGAACATACATAAAAAACATAAATACATAGATATAACCAGTGTTGGGAAGGTGACTTTTCAAATGTAATTCCCCAACAGATTACAGATTACATACCCCAAAATGTAGTTTGTAACATAATCCATTAAATTACTTCAAGTGAGTAATGTAATCTGAATACTTTGGATTACCTGATTTGCTGTAGAGAAGCAAAAGATGAGGATATTGTAAAATAAGATGTTTTGTCTGTTAAAAGAAAATAAAAAGGCAGAGTCTTTACTTAACTGTATAAAAAATATTATTGATAGAAGCGGAGGAGACACGGTACACGCAGCATGGTTTAGTTCTGTTTTAGTCCTCGTTTAGATCTAGTTTTAGTCCTGGTTTAGACCTGGTTTAGTCCTGGTTTAGATCTAATTTAGATCTAATTTAGATCTAGTTTACATCCACTTTTAGTCCTGGTTTAGATCTAGTTTAGACCTGGTTTTAGACCAGTTTTTAGTCCTGGTTTAGGCCTGGTTTAGATCTAGTTTAGATCTAGTTTTAGTCCTGGTTTATATAGTCCTGGAATATAGCCCAAAATGTGAAAAGAGGAAAACAGGAAAATACCTCCGTGTAATCCATTTATTTCAACAAAGTAACTGTAATCCAATTACCACTCACTGAAACAGTAACTGTAACTGAATACAGTTACTCACAATTTGTACTCTGATTACGTAACTCCGGTACATGTAATCTGTTACTCCCCAACACTGGATATAACACGAAAAGTAAATATTTCTATTCTATAATAACAGGCAAAAATATAATATATACACACACCCATATACATACACATACATATACATGCACACATATACACTAAGCACTCATTTCTTCAGCACAGGATTTTGAAATATTCAATTTTTTAACTGCCCTTTTGAATACATGTATATTTGAACAAAGTTTTAATTCTATTTTCAAGTTGTTCCATAATTTTACACCACAAACAGAGACACAACATCTTTTTCTTGTCGTTCGAGCACGAGGCATTTTAAAATTCAAAAAGCCTCTTAAGTTATAGTTTCCTTCCCTTTCACAAAAAAGTAGTTGGATATTTTTTGGTAACTGCTTATTTTCAGCTTTATACATGACTTGTGCAGTTTGGTACAAAATCAAATCATTCAGTTTGAGTAATTTGGCATGAATAAACAGTGGATTAGTGTGGTGATGAAATTTGACATTATAAGTAATTCTTATTGCTCTTTTTTCAAGTTTTATCAATGGTTCTTGCCTTGAGAGTCTAAAGAAGAAGACGTAGTTGGGAACTAAAGAAGCAGTATGACTGGATGGTGAAATGTACTCACCCGAAAAAATGTATTTGACAAAATGACTTTGTTTTGTTGTGGATTTTTGTCACATTTAGTTTGAAGACTGACTATTTGTTGGCGATGTACCGTCATAGAAATTAATTTAAATGCTTAGATTAGGTTAGGTCGGTTTATTCGTACCCGTAGGTAAATTTGTTTTGCAGATTTGAGAGGCTGGTGCCACATTTCATTCATCCACATTATGTACAATAAACACGGATAAAAACACAATTATAAAATAAAGTGTTACAGAGCTCTAGAGCACAATGGCTTTGTTCCATAAATAATTAATGAAATTCATCCATCACACTTGGCTAAGATCACAATAAATATTAAATATACAAAATACACACGATTTTTCAAAGACAGTGTACTAAAAATGATAGATACATAGATAAATTATTCATAGCAGCTGGAACGAAGCTCCTTTTAAAACGATTCGTTCTAGATGATGGGACTAAATGCCTCTGACCGAAGGGAAGCAGCTGAAACTCTGAGTTTAGAGGAAGTTGCACGTCTTTTAGAATCCTCTGGGACATGGCATTGGGCGATGCATTGGTGAATCTGTTGGAGAGGAGAGGAACTGCCAAACTGTCAATAAATTCGGATTAAATTTGACTTTTTCCAGCATACAGAAATGACAGTCAGTCTACGTTCAGACTGCAGGGCTTAACGCTCAATTCCGATTTTTTTGTGAAATTCGATATTTTTGTGAGGTCGTTCACATTTCCAATTAAATGTGACTTGTATGTGACTCCAGTGTGAACGTTAAATGGCCTGAAAGTGTCCCACATGTGACACTGGAGACACGACGACGTCAACCACAGCGAGCGTCTCTGTGTTTACAGAAGTTGTCCAAACATGGACGCAGCATCGAGCACCTGGAGATTTTAAAGTTCCTCTCGTACCGAAGCCAGAACATGAACAACTTACTTGTTTTAAGGACGAGATTGAGAAGGAGAAGGACGAGGTTTTTGGCTGTGGTGTTTTGTGGGACAGCGGCAGCGACGTCCGTTGAAAGGAACGTGTGGATGTGGAGACGGAGCCAAGAGTGGTGAGTGGTGATGTGCTTCACTTCAGTGACACGGAGTTTGTTAACAATTTTCGCCTACTTCAGTGCAGAATAGTGACGTTTGTGGCTTGTTGATAACATGTAGGTGGATGAATGCACTTTGGCCGTTCAAACTGAAGTCGCATGTCAAAAGATCAGATCTGTATCAGTTTCAGGAGCACATATCCAAGTGTCCTGGGTCGCATTTGTATTTATTTATTTTTTATTTTATGCCTAGGATCTTGAATACACTCTTCTCAAATACTTTACAAAGTTCTGAGTCTGGTCACTGGCAAATCTCCCAGAGCTCAGATGGTCATGATTGACAGGTGGAATAGCCAGTCAGGGTCACACATGGTCTGTCTGTATCAAAACAAATATGGCTGCTTATTAGGAAAAAAGAAAGGAAATATCAGAGGGAGCTGAAAAACATGGCAGATTTTTGAGGAATCAATGAGCGAAGCACTAAAGCCTGTTCATCCGAGGAGACTGATATCCCTCTGTATAAAAGAAAATACAGAGATATCTCACTACAGTCGTCAAGCAGGACATTTCTGACACTTCTTGACACTTTTTTGTCTTAAAATAGAAGGAAAAAGTCTTCACAGCAGTCCTGTTACATGAGAAATGTTAACTTGTCAGCTTCCCTTCCTTATGCACCTATTTCTATTCACTATATTGTTTTCTATTTTAATCAAACCTCTGACGCTTTTTGCATTCAGTTCGGAAAAGCTCGCCTCTGAAGCTATTTTTAAATCTTTCCAGTGTAGTGTTTCTATTCTGTTGTTAGCTGGAACAAATTTTGAAACTTGAAAACATACTTTGTTCCATCTAAACTAAACTAAACCCAGAGCTGCCTGTCTGTATCCCCGCGTATCCCCTTACACTCTCTGATCGCTACAACCAGACCTTGAACTACTTTTGCAGTGCTAATGAAAACCCTCTCCCGCTCTCTGTTTTCTCTCCCCCTCTTTCTTTCAACGCCGCAAATCGATGCAAATTACCAGCCGATCATATCAGCGCTCGCCCTGTAGAGAGTTTTAATACAGACTTCCCTTTTGTCGAACGCTCGATGTAAACACGCGGCGTGACAGGCGGATGAGGCGGCCGTGATGGAGAGGTGCGGACAGGTCTGGGCGCGGGAAGACTCTGGGCTTTGTGACTTAATGGACATAAGGTCACTGCTCGGGTTGATGGCTGTTTTATACTGTGAAATCTTCTGAGCGGATTGTGAAGCCAATTGAGGGGAATGTGTCGAAGGAAGCGTGCAATTAATAAAAGAAGAATTCTGGACTGTGATGGGACCAGTGGTGGACCAATCCATGTATCATTCGTTCATTTGTTTTTCAATATAAAATCAAAAATAAGAAAATGAAAAAACAACTGTTTTCTTCATTATTTGTCTCCAAAACCAAAATGAAAAAACGGATAAAGATTCATTTTTTCAGTTTTTGATTTTGTGTTTAAATGAAGAATGGAAAAAACGCATAACAGCCGTTTCCCGTTTACGTGACTTCCGTGACTGCAATGCCGAACTTTTGCGCATCATATGGACTGAACCAGGACTGATCCAGGTCCGGGACCACACCGGGACCAGACCGGGATCAGAGTGGGACCAGACCAGGACCAGACCGGGACCAGAGCGGGATCAGACCGGGACCAGAGTGGGATCAGATCGCTCTCCGACTTTGACTCTGAGCTTCCGCAGGGTCCGAGCCTCAGCTTCGAGCTCCAACCCTGCCGTGGGCTCTGAGCCTCCGGTCTGGTCCTGGTCTAGTCTTGGTCTCAGTCCCGCTCTGGTCTCGGTCAGGTCTCAGTCTCAGTCTGGTCCCGGTCTGGTCCCTGGTCTGGTCCTGGTCTGGTCTCGGTCTCAGTCCCGCTCTGGTCCCAGTCCGGACCCAGACCTGGATCAGTCCTGGTTCAGTCCAGCATCGGAGACATAAACAGGAAACGGTCATTATCCCTTTTTTCCATTTTCCATTTAAACACAAAATCGAAAACTGAAAAAACGAATCATTATCTGTTTTTTTCATTTTGGTTTTGGAGACAAATAATCTGTTGTTTTTTCGTTTTCTTATTTTTTGTTTTATATAAAAAAACAACAACGAATGAACGAATGACACACGGATTTGGACCAGAGTTCACGTTTGAGAATATGATTTTGTCATAGTTTCACACGGAGGGCAAGGGCCCATTGATTCTTTGCAGCTGATGTCACCTCCATTTCCTAAGGGTGTGATGCTAACTGAAGGCACTACTCAATCTGAAGCTTTGTGACTTGAGTTAGACTTTGATCCGAGCTTTAATTTAACACAATCTGACCATAAAGACATGACTTATATACTAAATTTGAGATGATTTGTGCTCTTAAACAAGTCTGTCGCACATAAGCCAACAGTTTCTCAGTTAGTCACTCTCACCTTGCACCATAGAGATACATGTAGAGCACCCCAGCATGATGTCACTGCAACGTAGCAATATAACTCTATGAGAGAGTCACTGTTTTTAAAAGAAATCTCCAAATTTCTGACCCACAAATATTGAAATTTCTCATTATTTGTTTGGTATTGGCTCCACAAACTTCATATTAGTCTTACTTCTTACAGTCCTTGTCGCTGGGTTGTCGAAATGTTGCTTGGAATATGTCTGTCAATATGTCATTATACAGATTTATTTTGCATTTATTCAATCGCATGTGCTTTATAAGAATTATCTTAAGATTTCAAGTATTCTTATCATGAGTGGGATCGCAACTCCGTAGATCTGGCCTATAACTTTGCCTGGTGGTCGCATGTTTGTTTCCATGGAGATTGATAAGTTTAAGATAATTTCAGGCATGTGGTGATCATCAAGCAGGTGGAGGAGTCTTCATCAGAAAAGTTATGTAGGGTACTTTTAGGTGAGTGGCAATGAATAATTTACTGAACTGTGGTGGGATGAAGAGACAGTATGATAGATCTGAAATCTGATTTGAAGCCTAGATAGGTGGTGGAAGAGGAGGAGGTCTGGTGGTTGATGGTGTCGGTGGATATGGGAGAGAAATGTGGTCTGTGGATGAAACAGCAGGACAAAGTGGACAGAGAGTGCATTTGTATGAATGGTTTGACGAGTGTGGGGAGTGTGGACTGGTTTGCAAAGGTCGGATTTTGAGAGAAACTGGCGGAGAGTGTTTGACAGCGTACTTAAGACTTAATATATGTCCTCTCGTCTTTTCCAGTGTTGCGTGATGACTTCCGACAGAACCCTGCGGACGTGATCGTGGCGGCGGGAGAGCCGGCCGTGTTAGAGTGTCAGCCGCCGCGAGGACATCCAGAGCCCACCATCTCCTGGAAGAAGGACGGGGTCACCATCGACGACCGCGATGAACGCATCACGGTAGGGCAAAAAAATCTGTGCTACTGTGCAAGACTGAGCTGGATCACATAGGGGTGATGGTGGCAGAGTGGTTTGCTTCACACAGTAGTAGCTAAAATGTTTACTTAGAGTCTCTATACCTGATTTTTACTTCTTAAAAGAGCTAGTTCATTTTGAAACAAGTCCAAAGTTCTTCCTCACTTACCTTACGCATTCTGAGCATCCTGATTACTCAGCTCGATGAGTTTATAAGAGCTTTTCACAACTTTCAGAGACAAGAGACGAGTTTTGTTATTACAGCAAAATTAACAATAACTAGCATGCTAACTGCACACTTTCTGTTACTCTGACAGTGCACAACTGACTTATTTTGACCTCACGAGCTGCGTAAACAATATATCTGGTGAATGTGGAAGTAAGCGTAAAGTTACTTCAAACTGATACTACTCATATACAAGTACAACGTAGTGGTTGAAGTAATTATACAAATAAAAGTAAAGAAATATTTGGTGAAACAGCCACTCAGTAAAGGATTTGTAAGAGTAACTTTGAGTACGTAACATCTGATTTCTAATTTGAAATGATTATAACTGCAACGACAGAAAATTTAATAATGCTCAGCGTTGTTGTTTTTAAAAGACAGATACAAAAAAAAAAAAAAAAAGAGTCAAACGTTCATATCTGAAGGAAACTCAAATGTTCAAATCATTTCATATTGTCAGTGTTGGGAAGGTGACTTTTAAAATGTATTCTCCTACAGATTACATACCCCAAAATGTAGTTTGTAACTTAATCCATTAAATTATTTAAAATGAGTAACGTAATCTGAATACTTTGGATTAATTGATTTGCTGTAGAGAAGCAAAGATTACCATATTAAAAGTAGTATTGTTATTGATATTATTGTTGTTTTAGTCCCGGTTTAGTCCTGGTTTAGTATATATATATATATATATATATATATATATATATATATATATATATATATATATATATATATATATATATATATATATATATATAGATAGATAGATAGATAGATAGATAGATATAGATATATATATATATATATCCCAAAATGTGAAAACAGGAAAATACCGCCGTGTAATCCAAGTAACTGTAATCCAATTACCACTCATTGAAACTGTAACTGTAACTGAATACAGTTACTCATAATTTGTACTCTGATTAAGTAACTTTGGTACATGTAATCTGTTACTCCCCAACACTGTCTATTGTCCACATACAGCTTTTGTTTGAGTAAGAGTTACAATGTCAAATATATTACTTATATATTACTTATACTTATGTAGCAAAATGTTTTCAGAATATTACTAACATTACCATTTTATAAAAAAAAAAAAAAAAAAAGTTAGATGTAACTGAGTACTACCCAGCTCTGGCCTCGCAGCAAAAAGATGCTTGTTTAGTTGTGGGCAGTTTGCATGTTCTCTCTGTGTTTCTGTGGGTGTTCTAATCATGCTTTGTTGACTAATTTTCCAATTTGCTGTAATCTGGTGTTCTGGACAGTGATAGGCTTTGGCAGGTTTATTAGCATAGCATGACAACAGGCATAATGTGGATAATTCACTTTTATCTAATTCAGTTGAGTAGAAGTGATGAAGATGCAGACACAGGCTCCCGTTATAAAGGGCTGGAGTTGTCTCAGAGCATATTAGACTGGAGGATATATGACTCCCAGTTACATTCTTTATTATAGAGAAGGCTTCTTAAAACACTATGGAGCACGTACTACTGATGGTACTTTTACTTCTGTTTTGTGCCAGTCAGGGGCCTCCCCATATGGAAGAAAAATGGAAAAAATTATATATATATAAATAAGAATTTACCACTGTCTTTGTAGTAAATCTTTGTATAATGTTTATATGTGTCATGTGTTTTACTCCTGAAAGTGTTTCCCCTTTTACATTTTTCTCATACAACTATATTATGAAAAACTAGTAAAGATAAAGTGAACATTTTGCATGACATTTACAGGTAATGTGCATGATCAACTATATTCTCTTTGTATGTTCCATGTAATGTTTGTATTCTTTAATTATATGTTGTAGAAAAAAATAAAACAAAATCTGAGTCAGAAGGGAGATTTGAACCCAGGTTGCCCATGTGACAGTCCAGTGACTCACCTGTTGAACTACCCAACTGTTACTAGGGGTGAGAACTAGAGCAGATGTTGAGGACAGTTACAAGTATTCTGGTCTCCCACAAGTAAATGGCAACTTCAAAAAGGCAACAAAGAAAGGAGCTACAGGATTTTGCAGAGTAAAAATCTTTTCACAGCCTGATGTATGTTCACTGTGATATCAGTGGAAGAGTGTGTGTCTAATGTTTTATAAGGTTGTATAGTTTTCTTTCTCACTCTCATACACACAACACATCAATCAAGTTTAAGGAAACAATCATCATTTCACTTGTTTTTCTGTGATTCTGTGGTAAAAATGACCTTTGTCCAACACTTGTGAGGACATTGTGTGTGGGATTAGTGTCATATTCAGCCCTTGCAGGTTACAAAGTTTGGTATGTTTCATGCTGCACATATTTACCTAAGATCTTGTAACTGTTTTCACTGTCATAAACAAATCTTTTAAGATTCAGATAAAACATATTAAAATGGTGTATGATTTGTCTGTACCTTTTCCATATGGGTCTGCAGTTTACTCTTCAGTTCGGGGACCTAGTTTTGTACTGCTGAAGTCCTGATTTGGTTCATTTTGATTGTAAAAATGTTTAACCGGCATCACCTCTGCTCCCTCACGACTATTCACCATAAATATACAAAAGCATGATACAAAACTGTGCAATACAACTTCACAAACCTGATGTGATGTGCAGTAGTTTCATTAGTGAGATGCAAAGGGAGAGAAGAGTCAAATACTAAACTGAAACTTACTAAACATGTAATAAGTGTAATCAATGAATACTGCATAAAAGTGTAAAACCCCTTTTAAAACGTGTAAAAGTCATGCCTCTTTTAATAACAACTAGCATGCTAATAGTGCACAAGCCTACGTCTTGAGTCATTGTTTACGAGGCAGTTTATCAGATTGTTCAGCTCTTTGTTTTGTCTAATGCATCTCTATGGAAATATTGGACATTTTGCCAATAATGCAAATTCTCTTTTATTCCATCGTGAAACTCTCCATCGGATTGTCTGGAATGAATTTTTAAGTCCATATTATGCTAATTTCTGATTTATGTTCTAATGCTGCTTCCTCTTCACAAACAGACCTGGAGTTGTGTTTCATTCACACATGCTGCTCCACCTTGTGATGTCATCTGGTAATACAAGAAGTGCTCTCCCGTGTTTTCAAACAATATACGCCTTCAGAGGAACCATCTGGATGATCTCAACCCCGGACTTGTCAATCTCTACTGAACTAAAAGTAAACATAGTTAATTTGAAAACTACTGCTTCATGACATCACAAGGTGGAACAGAGCCTTTTGAGCTTTAGAGATGCAGACAGACTAATAATAATAAAGGCTTAATCAAACATGTGTGATTTGCCATGTTTACATGAGAGTTTTAATTCTGAATCAAAATTAATTCTGCTTTAAAAAGTCTATGTAAACATTTAATTCCTAATGATAATGATTATTCAGATTGAAATTTTATTCCAAAGTAAGTGTGTGGTTTATTCCGGTTTTAAAGCCAAATGAATTTCTTCCTGGATCATGTTTCACGTTTAATCTTGTTAAAAATAATGTTGGTGGTTTAGTGCATAGTCCAACGAGATTCATTTGGTCTTCCGATATTTTATGTTATTAGGTTATTTTTTCAGACCTAGAGTTTTGTTTCATAGCTGACAGTGTCGACTGCTCACTAGCGCTCTTCCTCCACCGGTAGGAAGACAGCGCCAAAACCTGTTTAAATCAGCTGACCGGACACGTCACAGCAACATCATGTGACCACTCTGAGGAAGAGCACTAGTGAGCAGTCCAAACTGTCAGGTATGAAACAAAACTCTAGATCTGAAAAAAAGAACCTAATAACGTGGTTTAGTGCATGTTCATTGTGTCGTCCTTCTAACGCGATCTGGACGATCCGGCTCCACCAGTCCTGGCTTTCGACTTGACTCCACGTCTCTTTGGATTTGTGAGCGGGATGTGGGAGTGGGCTGAGGTAGAACAGCCTCACACTCACTTTGTCTTCTTCCTCCTTCTCCGACACTCTTCCCTTCTCCTCTGCAGCTCACAGACGTAAAGTGTGATGAGACAATTCTCCAGCTGCTGCACAATTATCATCAGAACCACTGCTGAAAAAGTTTGGATCATGTTTGTGTCCGTGAAGGAATGACAAACCGAGATGACAGAAAAGCCTGTAGCAGCTGAAGTGTTTTCTTAAATTCGTTGGTGTCTCTGTCCAGTCATCTCTTCCCCACCCGAAGACGCTGAGCATAATTAAATAAAGGAGATTTAACGAGTTTTCCACATAAACCTCAATTTGGAATTATTATTTTCATGTAAACTCCAAGGAGAATATTTAAATTCTGAACTACTTAATTCAGAACAATCAATTCGTTATTAAAAAACATCATGTAACCATGGCCAGTATAACAAAACACAACTCCTGGTATGATTCTGATGACGTAAAAACTTTCTAACACAACTTAAAGCTCACAAGAGTCAATTTAGCCTAATATAGAACCTTTAAACCGGAGCAGAAACCAAATCTTCCTCAGTCAGCAGAGCCCGGGAGTCCAGGGGAAGGTAGCACTTATCTCCCCCCTCCACGGTCTGCCTGCTCGGGGGCTGTGGGCTTGTGGTGAGCCTGGAGGAGGACCATGGAGCTGTTCTGTAGTCTGCTCCCCAAATGCTGACTGCAGCTAACTTCACCGGAGCCCAGTCATGGAAAACCCAGTCCCCGCATAATAAATCGCAGCCGCTAATATAGATGTTCCACTGTGCGCCGCCATGCTAACGCTAAGCTACCGGCGCTCAATACATTTTCATTACAGGGATAAGACCCAGTAGTGATTTATGACTTGGGGCTATCAGGGCTGGTTTAGCTACTGCGGGCCCCGTGCAAAAAGCAGTTTGAGGGGCCCTTATGGACAAGTCACAATATTAATGAATACAAAGTTCTCAAACGCAAGTTACAGTGTTTTGTTAAGGTCCATTATTACACAAACTTGACTCTCGTGAGCTTTAAATTATGTTAGAATGTTGTTACCTCATCAAAACGTAGAGTTGTGTTTTCTTTCATTGTCACATGTTTGAGTAATCCTTATTAGTCTTTCTCCAGTAGTAGTAGTATAATATATGTACTAGGGCCCAACCAATATGGATTTTTATTTTTTATTTTTTTTTGCGGCCGATATGATGAAATAAAATGGGAGTTGGTAGAGCCGATAGCTGATGGGTCTGGTCAAGTGGTAACGGAGGGAAACAGGGGCAGATTTTTGACATTCAAATGTCTCTTATTCAGAAACTATTCAGGACTATTGAAATAAGTAAAGTATCAGAATGTAGGAAAGAGTTACACTCCAACAGGGTAAAGTTAAACCTGTGAGATTCTTTCAATGTTGTTGACAAAAAATTTTAAAAAACTCATGTCGGTAACAGAGGGAATGAAATATGCAGCACTTTTTGGGCAATAAATCCAAACAGTGATAACTCTTGGTTCTCACTTCCATATCCTTAACAAACTGGTTTGAATATTTGCTTCATATAGTTTTCTACCATATGGTACAAGATTAGGTTGAAAAACCTCTTACTTTTTGACTAATGAGATTTTTTAGTAAGAAAGGTCATGGTAACGGAGGGAAAAGTAACAGAGGGAAAATTGTTCAAGCAAGTAGAAGGTGCAGGATTTTACATCATTTGTCAGTTTTTTTCGTCCGAATACTTTAATATTACTTAAAAATGAAAGGAAACTATTTCTATAAAATATGTCAGTCCTTCCAAGCAAACTTTTTATCATTTTAAATACATGGTTTTTTTTTGTTTTTTTGGAAAAATCATGTACCTTCATCAACAGTTCAAAGATGGAATAACACAAGATATGATGAAATACATCCATTTATTGACATGATTTGCAGGTCTTTGAAATTTGGGAAATAATTTTTGTTCCATGTTTCATACATGGTCTGTTTAAAAAGTATGGAACTTTAGAACCAAAAATGATACAGAAAAAAGGTCAACAGTTTCATAAACTAGAGTACATATGTATCTGTTCAATACATTTTTATATCAGATGCATTAACTTGAATTTTTGGCCTTGCTGTTTACTTCTACTTGACTTTGCCCTGATATAAAAGTTGATATATTTAGATAATTGTCAATAAGTCAATAAAACATAGGTCTGGCTCTACTGGATTTTAAATTGAGTTTGTTTAGGCAACTTTTATTATTATTCTGCCTCTTTACGTCATATTTAAAGACCGTAGGTTGGCCTAATGGCATTTGTGCATGACATTCTAGCCTGTAAAGAAAGTAAGTAAACTACCACGATCAGCCTTTAGCAGTAAATGTGCGCTTGCCTTGGTAATTCATTACATGTGTAAATGCCAATCATTCACACCTCTATTCACAGCTCATTTACATATCAATGCAGTAACATGTACAGACACTATAAAAGGAGTCTCCAACCTATAGCTACCAGTAGCTCTCCACTCCCTTCCAAATAGCTTGCCAAGGGATTTCAAAATTATATGTATTGTGTATTGTAACTAAAATCTGATTAATAATTACAATTGTAAATGTGTTTTGATGCCTAACTTGTGCTCTAATGAATGGGTAATAGTTTATGTTTAACAGGCATCTAAATGTACCCCGTCTACAGCTTGAAATAGCTCTTCTACTTTCTCAATTTCTTGCAACTGCTAAAATGAGTAGCTTTGTGGCATTTTTGTTTTATAAAGTTTACTCACCAAAGGAAAAAAAGTTGGAGACCTCTGCGCTGTAGTCACTTTACACAAGGCCAATGGAAGAGAAAACATGCTGTTTATGTGGGAGCTAAACAACGAGAAAGAACCAAAAGTAGCTCCAAAACCGACGCATTTGCCACACTCACCGCTCATACAGGCACCTCCCAGATCACAAGTCTGCACAAATAAGTGTCCTTTTAATCCTGGTTCAAAATGATCATCTGTAAAAAGAATATAGCATGTTGACAGCAGCTGTGTGTGTGTTCTCTGTGCATGAGGACAGTCTCTTCTCTGCACTCACACTTTGATAAAAACAAGCAGTAGTTTTGTTGTTGGCCTAAACTGCACTGAAGTTCACTTTTGTTTATTGTCAGTAATCGTGGATCAGATACAAGCAGCGCCTCAGTGTATATGTGTATGTGTATGTGTATGTGTATGTATATATGAGTCTTGTGCATGTGACAGTGTGTTACATCTGCACAGCCCTGGAGGACTCTGCAGTCTACTGGATGCACAAAGAAAGCCTTCTCTCTGTAACTTTTGCTCCACACAAGTTTGAGATTAGGGGTGCGTGCTTGGCTGGAGAGCAGGGTAATTGCAAGAAACAAGCACGTAATCTGGTTGAAGGGAATCCAATCTTATCTGGAGGAGTGCGAGGGTCAGCGATAATACCAGAGCTGTACAGGAGCCGTATGGGAGCTGTGGGCTGCGTCAGGGCCCAGAGAGAGGGCTGCTGCGTCTGGGGAGGAGACGTGTGTGTGGAGGGGGAAGTACATTCAGCATAATGCATGGAGACATCTTATTTTTGGTCTAATTCTGTGATTCACTAAGTTTTGACAGCCTAATACTACGTTAGCTAATCGTCTGAAATGGTACATCAGAGTAATTCCTAAGTTTAGACGTTCTAGTCAGCCGGCCAGGAGAAGATGAATAAAATGGGACATACCACTGACTAACAAACCACTTTTAATAAAGCTCCTATATGACACAAAATGGAGGCTTTGTGAGCTTTAAGTCATGTTAGAATGTTGTTACCTCCTTAGAAACAGAGCTGGAGTTGTGTTTTGTTTCATACACACATGTTTGAATAACTCTTTATTATTAGTCTGTCTACATATCCAAAGCTCAGAATGATCTGGTCCACCTTATGATGCCATCAAGTAGTAGTTTTCAAGTTAACAATTACATTTTTTATCTTTAGTTCAGTAGAGATGGGCGTAACACTCTTTTTTAGGCAATAGAATGTGATTTTCAACATTAAATGGTAGTATTTTCTTTTCTATTTCCATCCCTCTGTGGTCCAGGAAGGTTCCATAGTGGTCCATGGGCGTGTGCTCTGATCTGATATTCTGATATGAATGTGTATCTAGTTTCTATACTAGTTTAAGTATTGATTATTGTGATTTTAGTATCAATCCAGTTTCAGTATCAGTTAGTACAGAGTGACCAGATTTTTAAAATTCAAAAAAGGGACACACTTGAGTTTGGATGGTTGGTATAAATAAAATTGTGAAATGTGTAACATTCTTGTGTCAGTCATAATCTGATCTTCTGTTGCTGCATCTTTTTGTTTTATGGTCTTTAGCAAACATGGTTTTCAGTATTTTGGCAAAGCAAATGATGATTTATGCTCCTGTTTATGTTGGTGAGGATCAGACTAGTCAAACACACTGCAAAAAACAAAATCTAGTCAAGTTAAAATGATGCGAATTAAGAAAGTTTTATCATGATTTGAGTAAATTTCACTTGACAAGTAAAATTATTTGCCAGTGGAATAATTTTGTACTTAAAATATGTATATAAATATGTAACTTGAATTCAATATGTAGCTTGAATTAAGAAGAACAAACTTAGGCCTATAGCATTTGTAGATAATTTTACTTATCAAGTTGAATTTACTCAAAGTAAAATGTTCTTTCTTTTTTTTTTTGCTGCGATAGTCTTGTTTTAGTCCTCGTTTACACCTGATACAGTCCTGGTTTAGTCTTACTTTAGTCCTGGCTTAGATCAAATTGGTCCAAAATAAGGACACCTGGCACCTTTTTTGTACAAAACATGGGACACATCAGTGGTTTTGTATAAATCTGCTGGGACAGGGGACACAGGCTCTAAACTGGGACTGTCCCGGGTAAATAGGGACGTCTGGTCACTCTAGATTAGTATCTGATTTTCGATACTTTCACCAACCCTAACTCTGCAGTAGCCTCTCAAACTGAAGTGAATGTTTGTGAGTGTGACACACTGTTGTAACTTTAGCATTTCCACTAAACACTAGAACTTTTAAGGACGCTCGGTAGTTATTCTGTCTCAGTCCAGTGCCTCCTCGTCCCTGTGGCCTTTACCAAAATAAAGCAGGTTACCGTTTTCTCAGCTCCAGTGAACGCAGCCAAATCCCGTCAGCGCCGCCTGTAAACACTCAGAGTAAATGAGTCAAATCCTTAGCCGTAGCGCTGTTAGCGTTAGCCTGCTGTGCGCTAAAGCTAGGTCTGTGAGAAGCAGCTGGCAGGGCTCACTGTAAACTTCCGTCACGCTCAAGGACTCCCGGAGAGGCGGCTCCCACACGGGCCCTTAAGACCGCCGCTAACGTCATGTCTGATAGCGGAGTGTGTTAGCATGTATGCTGACAGGGTCTGCTCCGTGTCCGGGAGAGGCTAAGACCCAAGATAAAAATAGAGTGACCACAATTTCAAAATAAAATAAAAAAGAAACTAGGATATTCCCATGTTTTTTGGTAGTTGCTAATAACAAAATAGTGAAGCGAGTGAGTAATTAAAGAAAATTGTTGTGCAGAGACCATTCATGACAAACGTGAGTTAGTATAGTCACATTTTCTTTGTGTTTTGGTCATTTTTTTAAGCAGCTTTTCTGTATTTTACCTCAACAAATGACAGTTTATGTCTCTCTTTACTGTTGGCAGGATCAGATTGGTCAAAAATAGGGACACTGGGACATTTCTTGTGTAAAACTGGGACAAATCACTGGTTTTGTATAAATCTGCTGGGACAGAGGACAGAGGGATCGAAACTGGGACCTTCCCGAGTAAACAGGGACGTCTGGTCACCCTAGATAAAAATAGAAATTGCAGTTTGATATAATGTGCAAATGAGTAAAGGAATATTATTACACTATTTTCTGATTTGTTTTGGGTGACCAGGTTTTCAAAATTCCAAACTGGGACACACCTGGGTTGGTATAGTTGGTATAAATAAACTTGTGAAAAGACCCTAACTGTAACTAATTGTCTCTTCATAACTTACTTTGTTGGTCAACCATAATCTGAGGGACTTCTGACAGTTTATTTATTTAATTAATTATTTTTTTCTTATGGTAATTTTTAAGCCCAGTTTTCTGTTTATTTGCTAAACAAAAGATAATATATTCCCATCTTTACTGTTTGATACTTTACTGGGTATCAAAGTGGTCAAAAATAGGGACACCTGGGACATTTCTTGTATAAAACAACGTAAAGAGGGACATCTGCTCACCCTAGATCAGGAGTCTCCAACCTGTAGCTTGGGAGATACCAGTAGCTCTCCACCTTCTTCCAAGGTCTTCTTCACCCAGGTGTTTCTGAATTATACATATTGTGCTGAATAAGTCAAATTTGATTGATTAAATGTCTGTTTCCTTTGTAAATGTATCTTTTTTTTTTGTGCTCTGATGACTGGATAATGGGTTATGTTTTATAGACATCTAACTGGAGCTCATATAAGGCATGCTGTGGCTCTTATATTTACAACATTTTTGGCGGCCGCTAAAAATAGTAGCTCTCTGGCATTTTCGTTTTACAAAAAGCTGCTCACAGAAGGAACAAGGTTGGAGACCCCTGCCCTAGATCTCGGCTCTAATGTAGTTTCCTCAACACAAACACACCTGGAGTTGTGTTTTGTTTCCTTCACACAAATCCTTAAAAAAACTGGGCTGTGCTTTTCTTTCTAACTGAAAACACTCTGTTCCACCTTGTGATGTCATGTGGTAATACAGGAGTTCTGTTGTGTTTTTAAACTCCATACACCTTCATTAGAATCATTTGGATAATTTCAGACCTGGAAAGGCCAATAATTTCTACTGAACAAAAGGTAAAAGGAGCTGTTCACTTGAAAACTTTCACTTCATGACATCACAAGGTGGAGCAGAGCATTTTGAGCTTTGGAGATGTAGATGATGGAGATGTAATAATAAAGGATTACTCAAATATATGTGAATGGTACAAAAACACATCTCACATAATTTTTTGAGAAAGAAGCAGCATTAAAACTTGGCTAAAATCTCACAAGAATCCATTTTGTGTCATATAGGACCATTCATTATTTGTTTATATCATGTTAAAGAACCAAACTGTCATTTATCTCAAGTAATAGAAGTTTATAGTTTGTTCTGAATGATACAAAGTTTTGGGGAGGAAATGTCTTCTGCATTTGAGAGACACATGACGCAAATGAACGTCTGTGGTTGGACCGTCTCGAATTAGAACAGCGTTTTTTTCTCGCTTTATGGTCCCATTCCAGAGTCTTCAGACGGAATGCAGAAGGGACTGGCTGCTCCGGCAAATAAACAGCACCCACAATGTTATTTTGTCATTTTTCAGATCATTCTCTCGCTGCTCCGTGCTCAAAGTCGCACTGTGGAATTGTGCTGATTTTCTGTCCCATGACACTTCTAAGAATATCTCGAGAATGTACTTTTATGAGTGGATACATAGAATTTGGTATTTTTTCTAATGCGGTGAACAGCTGAGAATGAGGACCCCCCACCCCCAGCCTCAGCAGCCTGCAGGGTGGTGCTGGGTCCGAGCCAGTCCTCCCACATGAGCAGGCCCAGACGTGGAGTGTGTTTGGAGATGGAGGAGAGCAGCCTGCAGCCCACAGCTCCAGACCTGCTCCCACTATGCATGCTGGGGGAGGGAACAGGCAAAATCTGTCTCATGTGCTCTCCATGAGATCTTCAGTGTCATATTTCAATCTGGAGATGCTGAGACTGACACATGAGGGAGCTGCATTAACGCTGGTGCTGGTGGAGGTGAAAGGACGGAGATGGAGAGGATGAGGAGGATGAGGATTCTGTTGCTGCAGTGGAGATTAGGTGGAAGAAGAGATTATTTGATACCAGTGGATCTCCTTCTGTGAACATCTATCTTCTATGAATGTCCATCAAGTTTGTACCATTCTAGATTTTGGGTCACCAGTAGCAGCATTAGCCTACTAAGTCTTTTCAAATTAGAATGTAACTACCACACACAGAAAGTTTTGGTTCTGTTTATGCTGAAAAACTATGTGTAGATTTATATTTTGGACATATATCTATTTCTGCATGAGTCACTGAACTAAAGCAACAGACTATTCTTGCATTCTCTTGTGCTCGGGACTCGGGGAAAACTGACCTCCACCTTGAGAACTTGAGAAAGTGCAATGGAACGGCCAATCAAATTGGGGTTTCCAAACAAACTCGGTCTAGTTCAGCGCAGACCGAGTCAGTTGAATTTACGTCACAGCAGAAATGACAGTGCACACTGAGAATTGTCTTTTGGTGTTAAATTGTGCTTGTGTAGAGAAAGTGTCTTCTGAAAACTTTGTAGTGACATTTAGATTTTCTTTCACATCATTTGACAGTAAACACAAGTTTTTTTTCTGAACATGCAAAAGTCAAACTGTCAGAATTGAGTCTCCAAAAGCCAACATTAGCTTACAAACTGTATTTCTGAGCAGGAGCGAGCAATAACGTTCACTTCCTCAGGGTTCAGTCAGAGGGTTGAGTTCTTTGAGATTAGGATGTAGCTCTCGTTGAGTTCTATGGAGCCTGTCACAAATATGGTTCTACATCCTGTATATGGGATTCATAAGTGAACAAAACAAATATTCAACTTTCTTGGACATCCATCTTTTACTGACTGTTGCGATGGAACACATTTACATTGCCAAATAAAATATCCAGCACAAATTATGCATGATATAGGCGAGTTTCAGCTGACGTCATTGTTATTAAAAGCCAGCGTTGCATGCTGGGAAATAATTTGGTCGGAGGCAAGAAACACGGTAGCGTCAAACACAGTGCGTAACCTTGCGTATTTATCCCCGATAATGGTAAATTCCTGCTGCATTATCGGATGCACAAATAGAAGCATGGAAGAAGGAAAATGTCTTTTTCGTATTCTGAGTGAAAAGAACCACTAACGGTGAATTAAACGGCTTTCATCAAACATCCGAGCAAACGTAGAAGATCCTAACAAACCGTGGACTCCAACAAGTTCAACAACACATCGAGACTCTTGGAGGTTTTCATCTTTTCTGCTGTGAATGGCCCAGGAGTTTCCACCAAGTCATTGTGGATATCGCCAAAGTGAATATTTGTCCAGGTAGTTGGCGATTCAGACCAGAAATTTGGTTTGGTCCAGACTTTTGTCGGGGTTGAAAAGGGTGATTTGGCTCCGTCGATGCTTATGACCAATTTCTGGTCAAATGGTCTTGGGTCCTCTGCCGTTAGAGTGGATAAATAACCAGGATCAATACCCTTTACGTGCTTTCTCACTCCGTCCGTCATGTTGAATTAGTGTTTATTGCCGCCGACCAAAATAATTCCCAGCATGCAACGCGCGCTTTTGTCAACAATGAAACTCGCCTATACTCACATTCATTTGTATATTTGACTTTACACTCATATTTAGTTTGTGGGACTGCAGTTTATCATCCCTCCCGCCCGCTCCCGCATTGTGCAGTCTCGCTCCCGCCCGCACCCGCAGTGAGCTTTCAAAATGTGTCCCGCGTCGCACTGTTTTCCGTCGGGTCCCACGGGACTGCAGGGCTCTACTGCAGAGGCTGCACTAGCACTGACTCATGACAGGTGCAGGTGCTGGGGTTTAGGGACAGACCGTTCAGATCGTAGAGAAACATTTTAGGTTTAAACACACTTGATTTCAGCGCTGAAATCAGAAACCCAAATGAGAGACTCGTGAGGCTCGTTCTTATTTCACACTGGACAATCGTCTTTAGCCCCAAAAGAGCAAATGAATGGGACATCATGTTTTGTTTGAATAATTAAGAATAAATCAGAAGTAGAATTGTTATCAGTAAAAGCTTTATTTGCTCTGAACATCTGAAAAAGTGATGTTCCTGGTCGAGTTTACTCCACTCTCCTCCATCAGTCCTTTTGTTTAAATCTAAAGCATATGCCTGTGTTATCTCACAGCGTCAAACCGGTCATTTAGGGCTAATCACCGCGGGACACGTAAACACAGCAACGAGGGTACGATGCCAGCGATTAGCCTGCTCCATTGTCCTGCTAAAGTCTGTTTGGTGCTCCCTGAATGCCTCAAACGCTCCTCATTGTCTCTGTGCTTTTGTGCGGAGGAGGCGGCTAATTACTGGGTGCGAAAATGAAGCGGCGAGTGAACGGTGGAGAGTGTCTATAGTGAATGGTGTGTGCATTATCTGCCCGGCCAAACCACGCACACAAAAGCACAGGGATAGAGCTGTTAGCATGCTAGCGTAATAGTCATAATCAGCGCGCGGCGTAGCATATTGTTTCTGTGAATAGATGAGCGACAACATTCAAATTGAGCTCGTGAAAGAGTCGATAAATGAGTGACATTACGGGGCTGGTTTGACGAAGAGGAGAAGATGGAGAGGCTGAGGAGGATGGTGGTTCTGCTGCTGCGGTGAAGATGGGGTTTACAAGGGTTGTGTTTCATAGTTTAAAAGTTACGAAGAATGTTAGTCCAATGAGGTTCACTCGATCTTCTGATAATTTATGTTATTAGGTTCTTTTCTCAGACCAAGAGTTTGTTTTTATCCTGACAGTTTGTTCTGCTCCCTGCGTTAGTGATGGGTGAATGGAGCCTCGTGAAGCATTGACACCTCAGTCGCAATATACGTGTCTGAGGCTTTGGAGAAACACTGACCTCTAGTGGACAAATTTAACCATTGTCACGCAGGTGTCTCAGCATCGATTGTTAGTGTAAGACAATACTTGTGTGCAGAGCGACACCGTACCTAACAACAACAATAATAATAATGATGATGATTTAAAATAACATGTAAAGAGCAACATAAATAACATGCTGTAAATAAGAAAATAGGTTTTACCTTGTTAGGTGGAATTAGATCAAAGTGATGCCAAACTATGGATCGCTTTTTTCCATACAATACTCCTCACTACCCAACATTTTTAACAAATATTGGTGCATCTTTTATATTGTAGCAGTTTAGCGCTTGTCAAACCACTGGAAGTGCGCTGAACACTCTGAAGCATCTGAACCAATCACAGAGCGGAACATTCGCCGAGCCAATGAAACGCTTCGATACACTGAAGCGATCGACACGCAGAGCGAAGCAGTAGGGGGAGGGACCGACACTTCCACACTTTGGTCACGTGAGCGGCTGCTGCGAGACGAGCTCCGAGTCAGTTCTTCAGAGCGATTTGTTTCAGAAAGAACGAGACGAGCTCCGGAGCTCCGACTCATTTGCCCATCACTAACCTGTGCTCTTCCTCAGAGTCTCGTGATGTTTCTGTGACGTGTCGTTCAGATGATTTAAACAGGTTTTGGTGCTGTCTTCGTACCGGTGGAGGCAGGACGACAGCGCCACCTGCAGTCCCACTTCCTCAGGACAGAATCCCAGGTGTGTGAGAGTAAAAAAAGCCTCTCGTCCCGGTTTATCGTCCCGTGGGCATGTTTCCGTATTTCGATTGATTGCTAATACCAAAAATGGGCAATAAACAAAGGAAAACAACAGCTCAGAGAGAGAAAAAAACCTGAACATAAGGGCGCAGGAATGGTGACATTACCGTACATCAGGGGCATAACAGAAAAAGTGCAGAGGGCAATGAGAAAACATAATCCAGTGAAACCATACAGAAAATTGGGCTACAGCCCTTATTCCTACAGACCCCCACCCCGACATTCTGTCATTTCAACAACATTCCATTCCGACACTTTCTGATGCCGCCATTCCGACACCTTTTATGTCACCATTCTGACAACCCACTCATAGTTTGGAGCGTCACCTTTTTTGCCTTGTGTTTGTAGAATACCAGAGTTTTTTTTTTTTTTTTTCTATCTCAGGTCTAATGAGCAGGGGTGAAAGTAGACCGGTGCACTGCTGCAAGTCTGTAAAAATGTTGTACCGAAAAGAGTGCTGCCAGAACTTAATAATGACCTTGTATGTTAGGGCAGAATGTTGAAAAAAAAAATGTTGGAGTGCAGGGACGTTTGATAAAAAATGGAAATGCCACCACTCCGACAATTAGACGGTAGTGTTGGAATGGCAGCATGCAACCCAGAAAACCGAAGCAATTACTCGTCCGCCCAAAAGATAGAACATGTCCTGCAATAAAGTACATCGTCGCTGGATTAAAGAGGCAATTGAAATACGGAAACATGCCCACAGGATGATAAACCGGGACGAAGGGCTTTTTTTACTTTCCCACACCTGGATACTGTCCTGAGGAAGTGAGACTTTAAAACACATCACAGAAACATTATGAGACTCTGAGGAAGAGCACAGGGAACAGAACAAACTGTCAGGGATGAAAACAAACTCTTGGTCTGAAAAAAGAACCTGATAACAAAGAAAGAATGCTGCAGTTATAGTGATTGGTTGAGAGGAAAAAGAAGCAGGTTGTGTTTGTGATTGTGATCGACATTTCTGCCTCATATACAGGCCGTGTCTCATTTCTCTTTCCTCGTTTCCTTCTCCTTAATTCCTCTCAAGGAAACGGGTGAGGAAGTCCCGCCCACAGACGAGACAAATCCAGGAGAAGAGAATCTAAACTCCTCGCTGAGACCAATAAAGTTTGATTCTTTTCTCAGATGTCTGCTCCTGAAGCCTCCCTCGAGTTTACTCCTTCGTTCTGCGGTTTTCTTTCTTTCCATTTAATAAGACGCGTTTGAATGACGGCTGAAAAATGGAGCATCAAGGAGAAGGAAGCGAGGAGAGAGAATGGGAAGCAAAAGATCGAATTGCACGGTCAAAACCCATTGTTTGATTTGATTTGATTTGCGTGGACTGTGTGTGGAAGTTTGATCTGACCATTAGAGACTTTGGCAACAATTAGGTTTCATTTCGATTGAAACTCTTTATACATGGCTCATAGATCAAGTGGATTCAGAGTAACAGTACCTCTGTGACTTCAGCTCAGCCCACACCACACTAAACTGTCACAGGAGACTACAGCCTGCGTTAAGTGGATCCTCATGCCTAAGTACTTCCTTCTTCCCTTCCTTTCTCTCTCTCTTTCTGTTGCTCCGTCATCGTCGTCTCTCTTCTTTCTTCCTCTCTTTCTATCTCTCTTTATTGTCTTTGTACGTCCTCCGGTGTCTTTGGCGTGTGGAAGTTCTCAGCCCTTCCTCTGTCTCTCCGTACCTCTTTATCCCTCGTTTTCTCTCTTCTTTTACCTCCCACCCTGCCCTCCAGTGAGTTTGGAGACCAATCCAAAACATCTCTCTTTTACTTCATCCCTGTTTCTCTTCCTCAGCTTCCCTCTCTCCACCCTGACCTCAAGTGTTTGAGGAGTGTGGCAGAGCTCTCACTCTTTGCTCTCTCTCTCCATTCCTCCTTCACCCTTTCTTCTTTCCTCTCTCGCTCTCTCTCTTTCCGTCTTACCTTCAAGTGTTTTAGGAGTGTGGCAACCCCCAATCTCCCGCTCTCTCTCTCTCTTCTCTGCATCTTACCCTCCACTGACTTTGGAGTTGTCCTCTCTCTCTTCTCCTCTCTCTCTCTCTCTCTCTCTCCCCTCTTACTCCAGTGTTCTTTCTTCTCTCTTCTCTCTTCCTCCTTCTCCTCTCTCTTCCTCTCTCTCTTCTATCTCTTCCTTTTCTCTTTCAGTTCTTATTCTCCTCTTCTTTCCTTTCTCTTTCTCTTCCTCCTCTTTTCTCTCTTCCTTCTCTCTCCTCTTCCTCTGTCTTTCTCCTCTCACTCTCTCTCTCTCTCCTTCTCTTCCTCTCTCTCTTCTCTCCTTCTTCTCTTCTTCTCTTCCTCTTTTCTCTTTCCCTCCTCATTCTCTCTTCTCTCTTTCTCTCTTCTCTTCTCCTCCCTCTCTCCTCCTTCCTCCTCCTTCATTCTCTTCTCTCTTCCTCTTTCCTCTCTTCTTTCTCCTTTTCTCCTCTCTCTCTCTCTCTGTCTCTCATCTCTCTCTCTCTCTCTCTTCTCTGTCTCTCTCTCTGTCTCTCTATCTCTCTTTCTCTCTCTCTCTCTCTCTCTTTGTGTCTCTCTATCTGATCATTCCCTCTCTCTCTGTCTCTCTCTCTCTCTCTCTACTTCCCTCCTTCACCCCTTCCCCTTCCCTCTCTTTCGCTTCATCTTATTCTCACTCTCTTCTCTCTGTTTCCTTCACCCCTTCACCCTCCTGATCTCTCTCCATCTTACTCGCCAATGTCTCTTTCTTCCTTGTTCTCTTTCCTTCCCTCCTTCACCTCTTCTCCCTTCCTTCCTCTCTCTCTCCTCCTTACCTTCCAGTGTCTTTGGAGTGTGGCAGCCCTCTCTTTTTTCCTCGTTCTCTTTCCTTCCCTCCTTAACCCCCTCTTCCTTCCTCTCTCTCCATCTTACCCTCCAGTGTCTTATGAGTGTAACTACCTTCTCTTCCTCTCTCCCACCCTCCCTCCCTCTTTCTCTCTCCATCTTCTTCTGTCTTTGGAGTGTGTCGGTCCTTTCGCCGCTGAACCTTTCCTCAAACAAACAGAAACATAAGGACACTTCAAACCGCTGCAGCTCCGCGGGACGTCCCACACACACTCCACAGGCCGGACCCTCTCCCTCTCTCCCTCTCTCCCTCTCCTCTCTCCTCCTCCTCCTCCCCCCATCTCCGGTCCACCCCATGAATATTAAACAGGGAGTGTGGAATGCTTCAGAACTTAAAAGAAGGTGTTGAGTGTCAGAGGACGTCGGATCAGTTTGCTTTTCACTGCAGAGTCTCAAACAGAGGAGCAGGGTCAGGACAGGAGCAGAAAGAGAAACCACTTTATATGGACACTACGTAAGATTGTTTATTATGATTTTAAAACAGATCAGAATTGGCCAATGGTCAAATTAAATATTGAATCTACTGATAACAATTGTAATGTGTATTCTCTTGTTTCAATTCACAAGACTGTTATTCAATCGGACATCATAAGAGCCTCTTTCAGTGGTGAAATCCAGTTGGTTCAAACCTAAAATGTCTCTCTGATCTGAATGGGCACTAACTAAACCCCAATAAGTCAGTGCTAGTGCAGCCTCTGCAGCTCATTGAGGGAATTCTAGAGGTTTTGAGCTTTCACATGACGTGACCTGTCCGTTTAACCATGTTATAACATTGTTCCTTCATTTAAAACTTACCTAGAGTTGTACTTTGGTTCATTTGTTCCCAAATACCCAATGTGTGGTCGCTGTCTGCTCCGTGTGTGTTTGCGTGTTTGCGTGTTCTGCCGGTGGTGCGGCTTTGTAGTTTACTGAAGTCGTGCTGGGACACTCGAGTGGATTCGTGTATAGGGCTCTCTGAATTGTGGGGCGCACAGTCGTTTTTTGATGCGGTTAGAGGCTTAAGAGCGCGTCTAATAGCCTGGAAAATACAGTAGTTCCATAGTCCAGCAGAAAACAAACTGGAAGTCTCCTGCAGTTTTTATGTCCATACACCATCTCTGGACTGATTCGGAGAATTCTCTGCTCAACTTGGAATGACTGAGAACACATGACATTGCTAAAAGGCTTATTTTTCATGATTCATGCCATGTCCTGTCAGCAGAGGGCTGCTAATGTGATCAGAAGTATAAATCATGGAAACTGTAACGTCATATAGTTTGAAGTGAAGGTAATACATACCTCTAAACATCTTTTCTTTGGTTTGGTACACTGCCGGTCTAAAGTTTTACAACACCACACTTTTTCCAGTTTTTTACTGTTTACTTTTGAACAGAATATATTCTAAACTTTTGATTGATGAAAGTGTTCACCTTTGGCAGATAGAACAGCTGAACACACTCGTGGCTCGTTCTTTTTACAAAAGAAATCAAATATTGTTCAGAAAGTTCTTCCCAAGTCTGTTGCAGAAGTTTCCATAAATGTGTGGCACTTGTAGGTTGCTTCACTCTTCAGTCCAGTTCATCCCAAACCAGCTCCATGGGGTTTAAGTCTGGACACTGTGCTGCTGCTGGACACTCCAGGTTTTCAAGCTTTACCATCTTGTTCTTTTTTCCTGAGGTCGTTTTGGCAGAACTTGGACTTGTGTTTTGTTCTTTTATAATTTTTTTAACCTCTGTCTGTTCAGTTTTTAAGGCTCTTCGTACCATTTCGGACTGTTCGTTGGACTTGCACGACTTGAATTGCAATAAATAACTGGAAAAATTAGGGTGATCCAAAACTTTTGATCAGTAGTGTATGTTTTAAGGTGAAGGTAATACATACTTCTAAACATCTTCTCTTTGGTTTGGTATGTACGTGACTAGTGCTCCGAAATGTCACATTAGCATATGTTCGGTGTAACGTGTGTCTAACCCGGTTTATCGTTTCAGTGGGTTTTAGTGACTCGTCTCTGTTTGTCCACAGATCCGAGGAGGGAAGCTGATGATCACGAACGCCCGTAAGAGCGACGCGGGGAAGTACGTGTGTGTGGGCACCAACATGGTGGGCGAGAGGGAGAGCGAGGTGGCCGAGCTCACCGTGCTGGGTAAGAATACTCTCAAATATATGTCCTAGGACTGCATTCTCCATACTGCATTTATCTACTGCATTTGAGAGTGACATCTAAAATAATGTTGTGACAAAAGGTCGCCACTCCCAGTTACTGAAATCAATTTAAGTCCATTATGCAACATGGACCTTTAGGACTTTTTAACCATGTCATTCTGTTGTCTTTTCCTCAAAACAATGCCTGCAGTTGTATTGTATTTCATTCATGCTTGTTTCATTAATCCCTGAATCCAAAGTGGTCTTCTCTAAGCCTCAAAAATGCTCTGTTTGCATTCTGCCTGTTTAGTTGCGTCATAGATAAAACTCTGCACTTCTCTTGTCTCTTGTCCATAAACCATCAGCAGACTCATTCTGCGGTCAAATTGTTTTCATCAAAAAACCCATGTTTCTACTAACAGAGCAATCATGAGGGATAAGGACCTCATTTGTTTACTGTCTCAATGTTGAAATATCAATAACTCAGCATGAACAAATATCTGCTAACAATTCAAGTGAAATAATAAGATGTAAAACTATGAAAATCAACAAATGATTCTGAAATCAAGATCTTTTTTTTTTTTTAAGTGTATTTAGGAAAAAAAAAAAACTATAAATCTACAATGATAAACTTCTCAATAGTTTTTCTTTTTGTTCAGCTATTTCTGACAGACGACCCTCCTCATGTCTGTCCATCCTTCTCACTCCCTCACTTTCTTCCTCTCAGTCCATCTCTCCCCCGCTGTGTCGTCCTTCTGCCGGACAGCTCCCCGTTCCCCTGACCCCTGCCCCCTGCCGTGTCTCCAGTCCTCCACATGAGCACACAGACTGTCACAAATCATTTCACACTTACATAAAAAGATCTGTGTCCCTAAAGATGGACTCACCACCAAACAGTACCTGCTCTGACCTGCAGGGTTCATTAGAGGAGGGGCTCACTGAAATGTTAAGAACATACTTGTAATCTACTGTCGAACTGGTCAAGATTTACCATAATATTACTTTAAGTTCAGTGATCAAAACTGGGCCATCTGATCTTGAGTCTCTTTCAACTGCTGCTACATTTTTTTTTTTTAAGCCAACATATAGAGTGACATTTCAAACATCATTTTACAAAATCATTATTTAAATGTCAGGGCCGACGTGTGGAGATATGAATCTGGTAAAAGAATCAGAAGAAGTTTGAATGCCATGTCAGTGTCAAACTCACAAACTTGGAAATTGCTTTGGTGGTAGGTGCAACAGAAAACAATGAATAATAGTAGTACAAGTATGAAAGCAAATCAGGAGAATAACACAGTACAAAACATTTAGCACAAGTGGGTTAATTATAGTTTATTATGACAGTGACAAGTGCAAAATTTTGTTATTTTAACTTTTTATAATTGTTTTTGACAAACTCGAAGATGGTAAATCAAAAGGAAAAAAACAACAAATGTTTGAGTCATGTTTATTTTATTGCATTCAAGACGCCATTGCTCTGAAACTCTCTGTTTTCCCCTAACACCCACACACACCCACACACACCCACTGCTCTGTACTTACTTCATTCTCCAGTTTTCTGTGATACATGAAGGATTCATCAGTGTTGTTTCACCATTTTGGCCTAAATCTGAAAAATCCATTGCTGTAAGAACAGTATCTGTAGTGGTACATGCACAGCTGGGCTGTCAGCAGCTCCTTTTAAATGTCATAGATTTATAGAGCAGACACAAGCACAATGTAACTGCTTTAACCTAATGGAGACTTTAGACATGAGTGCATTTCATCAGCACACTACTCACACTGATTGCTTCAGAACAGGTGATCGATGATGGGTCAGAGTCGTATTGTAAGGGTCAAACACAGGACCAGAGGTAAAGGCCAGATGATATTTACAAAGAATTCAAATGATATTTGAACATTCACAAACAAGAAGAATTTGGTTTTGAACCATTCCTCGCTCTGCGTTTGGACTCAGGTCCTGCAGTGGTCCAAACCCCTGGAGGACTTGGTGGTTGTTCATGGTTATGTTTTGGACCAATCACAGGGCAGAGTTATGGTCTGGACAGGAGACAAAAGTGAGGCTGAACCAAAACAAACAAAAGAGTATACACACAGGCTACCATCAACTCTTTTTGGAGAGTTAAATCGTATTTTGATATTTTAAAGCTCCAACATGTAATTTTAAGACACAAATTTAGTCAAATGTTAAATATATGGATATTTTTACACTGCACTCAAAAACATAAAAAAAAATAAATAAAAAATGCCCATACTGTGAGCAGGCTTGCATCTCCACAAACCTGACTCGTATTTAGCCTGAAGGATGGCCTCTTCCTGCTTGTTTCCATGGAGATGTTCCTTTGACTGATATTCTATTGGATGGGAAGATGAGTGAACGTTCTGTTTTATTGACAGCGGCACCAGATTAATAATTCACTTTTTCATTAATTATTCACAGAAAAGTGAAGCAATTTAAAAGGAAAAAAAAAAAAAGATAATAATAATACAATCAAATATAAACCAGTGTCTGTTGCATTTATCTTGACGCAGACGACATCACTGATAATTTGGTAATTTCTCCGGAAACCACAGTAACCAAGGGAAAGGGAGTCAAACCAAACTCCCCCCAAAAATCTGCTTTCCACTGGGAATCCTCCAACTTCCACTGGCCCCGTCCAAACCATCAGCTCCAAACAAGATTTATGAAAACAAAACAACCGCACATCTATACAGACGTAATGAGGAGAGGGCTGCAGCAGGACCGTCTCCTCCCTGGGGAATCCTCACCATTCATCTGGCTGCTCTCCACTGGCTTATTTATCGAGCCCAACCAAAATGATCCCACTCATTTTCATACATTTCTGACGAGTTTTAATATTATGTGCGGTTAGAAAAATATTCATGTATGTGGAAAAATACTACATTTGAGACTGAGGTCTATGAGAATGTAAACACGTGAAAGCAAGATCTATTCAGGACCAAAGTAAGAACGAAATAGATAAAATCAATTCAAACATGGTTCTTACTTTCAGTTTTTTGTCTCAGATCCTTTCAAGTCATTTCAGTCAATACACTGAATGTGGCCTCATCAATAACTCACTCATACATGTCCTGGATTCAGCCTTGTTTTCTCTTATACATTACCTATAATTACTATAATTTGCTCTGGAGTATAAGTCACACCAGCCAACAAATGCGTAATGAAGAAGAAAAAAACATATAAGTTGCACTGGTCTATCAGTCGCACTTTTTGGAGGAAATTTATTTGATAGAATCAGAGACCAGGAACAGACATTTCATCTTAAAAGTCAAGTTCTAATAAAAACAATAGAAGAGAGAAAAACAGACTGTTAACATCACATATGAACAGTTCTTCAGATAATAGACGCATCATGCTCGAGAAATTTGTTTGTGAACTTTATAAATGCAAAAGAGAATCCAGATGTGTGTGACTGCAAACCTCCATTCAAACTGTTTCCCTTCCATTGGAATTGAAAAATAGTGAAAGGTGAAGGTGATGGGCAGGATTGATTCACAGGAAGAACCAAAAAGGAAACCTTTGACTGACTAAATCATCCCGAGTTTGCAGAGAACATTTTGTATGTGGAGCGACATCAAAGCAGGATCCTGTTTGTTAAGTGAGAGGAGCAGAAGACAAACAGACTGAGCTGCACTTTCTTGTTCTTGTGGTTTTACAGAAACATCACGTCTTGGTCTCTTTGCAGTGGAAGGTGTTTCTTGGTGAACAGCTGGTGCCTTTCACTTTGGCATTGACTTTTTAAATTCATAACCAAGGTTGAGTGAGGGATCTGGATTTTACTTTGATGGCTCCACATACAAAATGTTCTCTGCAAACTTGGGATGATTTAGGCAGTCAAAGGTTTACTTTTTGGTCCTTCCTGTGGATCAGTCCTGCCCATCACCTATGTCTTTCACTAGTTTTCAATTCCACTGGAAAGAGAAACAGTTTGAACAGAGGTTTGCAGTCACACACATCTGATTCACTTTTGCACTTATGGAGTTTACAAACAAATTTCTCGAGCCGTTTTCTGCTGTTAGGATCCAACAACCACACAATTACAATGTCTGAATCCCAAAACTAAAATATGACAATATCAGAACCAGAAACAAAAGTGATATGGTTCAAAAGACTTGAAAAGATCAACTTTGACAATAGACACATCCCACTGTAAAATCAAACATGGCGGTTCGATGCTCACTTTTTCGGAAAATCCTTCCCAGTCTGAATTGTGCAATGAGCTGAAATTCTTGATGCATTTATTATGCAATAACAACAGAACAAGTTTGCCAAACTCTCCATCTCACTCCAAATCACTAAATTCATTCAATTCTTCATCCTCGGTGCCATTTAACTTTGCAACTTCTGGAGGTAAACTATAGATCCATGAGGTCCACCTTCTGCCAGTCCTTCACAAGTTTCTCGCTCACTCCAAACTTTCTTTCTGCTGCTCGATTACCGTTTTCATCTGCATATTTTACTACTTGCAGCAGGACAGCAGCTTTTTCTGCAGGAGATATGTGCAGTAGGGCGCGAAGTGACAGTGGTACAGGAGTAGCAGAAACTGACACACAATCCTGAGCGCTCTCTCGTGGCTGTCAGTCAGTGTGAACATTTTAATATATAAGTCGCACTGGAGTATAAGTTGCAGGAAACACCCAAACCATGAAAGAAAGTGCAACTTATATTCTGAAAAATACGGTACATCGTTCTCATTTAGTTTCTCATTTATGTGCGTTTGTTTTCCTCCACAGAGCGTCCCAGTTTCATGAGGCGCCGGTCAGTCGGGTGGTGTTAGTGCAGTTCACATGTATTACAGTGAATGATGTGCGTTTGTTTTCCTCCTCAGAACGTCCCAGTTTTGTGAAGCGTCCGGGCAGTCAGGTGGTGCTGGTGGACCAGAGTGTGGAGTTCCGCTGTGAGGCCAGAGGAGACCCAGTGCCCACAGTGCGCTGGAGGAAGGACGACGGAGAGCTGCCCAAGGGAAGGTACGGAACATCTACTCTCACTTTTTGACTTTTTAATAATATCAAGGCTCAAGGATGTGGTGTTTCTTGTCAATACACGACCAATTCTAGATCCAGCTTCTTATTTTTTATGTTGCAAAAGTTCCTCAGATTTTCCAGCTTTCTCACATGGATTTGCCGGTTGCAGGTTTGAGATCCGCGAGGACCACACGCTGAAGCTCCGCAGACTGACCCCGGCAGACGTGGGCTCCTACACCTGCCTGGCCGAGAACATGGTGGGCAAGGCGGAGGCGTCTGCGTCCCTCACCGTCCACGGTAACGTCAGATCTCCTGTACCTCTGATCACACACACAGGAACATCTGAGAAGAAGCTCAAATCTCACCTTTCAAATACACTTTCACTCTATACGGTCTATACGGTGTACAGCTGCTGCTTTGGGCCAGTGACAAAGGAACGAGGAACGGAAGCTTGCATCATTTCAGTGCTGGTTTATCAAGGATTTAGTCCTGGTTAAGACCTGCTTTAAATAAAAAAATGTATGAGCCAATGATTTGTCTTCTTATATACTTTAACTTCTTGGGTTCTTTTTAAAGACAATGCAGTAAAGTGTGTTTACCTTGTTGACATGTTTCGGCTGCTACTGCCATCTTCAGAACTGTCACTGGTGTTGGTCACATAGACATAACAGAGGGCAGCAGGACCATAAGAACACAATCACACTACCGTACATTAGAGGAATAACTGAACCCATCCAGACAGCCATGAAAAAACACAACATCAGCACTGGAGTCAAACCAGACACAAAACTCCGTCAACAGCTCATACACCCCAAAGATAAAATCCCACAAGAACAAAAATGCAACGTCATCTATGAAATCCAACGAAAATCATGCAGTAAATCATACATAGGGGAAACAGGTCGAGCATTTCACATTCGAAACCAAAAGGAATGCAAAAAGGAAACGTCAGAGAGACTCACCAGAACACAAAAAGATAAAGCAGAAAAGGAAAACCTCAAATCTGCCAAATCAGACCAGTGTAAAAGGAACAACCACATTCTGGATCAGGGCAGAGCTCGGGTCATTGGATCAGAAAACAACAAGTTCAAATGTTGGATCAAGGAGGTCACTGAAATCAGGAAACGAGGCAGGGACTGCATTAACCGTTCCTCCTTTCACACACCTGGGACACCCTCCTCCAGAGAACACCGGGCGACGGGAGGCGTGGTCAGTCTGAGCGAACTGCAGGTCCATCAGGCTGACCACGCCCACAGGAAGTAACAACATCTGACCACGCCCACAGGAAGTAACAACAGCTGATACACGACACGTCACCACCAACACCGGGGACACTTCTGAAGATGCAGCAGCCGAAACATGTTAACAAGGTAAATACACTTTACTGCACTGTCTTTAAAAAGAACCCAAGAAGTTAAAAAAGTATGAGCTTTTACAAATTATAAAAGTGTTCAGTTGTCAGAAACATACTTGGAGTTGGTTTTTTTTTTTTGGCTTATTTGCCACTTGTTTGATGAATCCTTCTTTAGTTAGTCCCTGCTAAGCTTCACAAAAACACACAAATTCCCAGTTTTGTGGCGTTAGAGATAAACATCCGGAGTTCTCCTGTGCGGTTATTAGGTTCCTGCTGCCAAATCACGTTCATTGCATCTGCGTTCATGTGTTGCTATAGTTTC
>NW_026571541.1:1200311-1235311 GCF_026225935.1 Boleophthalmus pectinirostris | reverse complement strand
GTTACAAGAGAGAGAGAGAGAGAGGGAGAGAGAAATCGGGAAGGAGGAGAGGAGAGAGAGAAGGAGGAGCAGATACAAGAGAAAGACAATGGGAGGAGATAAACAGACAGAAAGAAAAAGAAAGGAAGGGGGAGAGGAGAGACAGGGCAAGAAAGAGAGAGAGCAGGAGAGACAGAAACAGAGAGAGAGAGAAAGTGAAAGGAATGAAGTACAGAAAATGAATAAAAAGAAAATATGTTTTAGCTTCACTGATGTTGTTTCATTCCTCAGTTGTGTTCATTTCAGTTTATTTGCTATTTGGAAAAATGGATGCAAGAAGCAACACAGCATTTATACAAACATTCAAACAGACGAATGAAAACATTAAAAACACAAACCACAGAATATGAACACGACATTAAACGACAACATTAAACCTCAGTGCAACATCAGGTATTAGATAAAGAGAGAAGGAGATGCTGCTGTGACGCTGCAGGACACAGAGGAGGGACACTTTTGTTTCTTCCTCTCTTCAAACTGTCCTGACACAGATCTGACCCTCCCTGACCAGTCCTCCTGTTAAACTGACCTCACACCTTTGACTGACACACAAAGGACACGCAACTGCAACACTCTGCTGCAGCAAAACTTGACTGGTGTTATGATTTGAACGGCGGCGCGTGCAGACGTCACGGTCTTTCGCTCTCCCAAGCCTTGTCCACATGAATCATATTCGAGTTGTTTTCGTTGCAGATGCAGTGTTCGTTCACAATAATCCGATTGAAAACGGCTCCAGAGACAAAACGATCTGGTGCCTCCAGCTCCCACGAATTCATTTAAGTACAGATCTGCACTGTGTGGACGCCTGAAAACACTGATACACTGATGCAGGTCTGTGCCAAGCCCCTAGGTTCCAAAATGGTCACCCATTCAAGTCAATGGGCTGAGCTCTATGGTGCATGATCCCAGATTCACCTTTAGCCCGGTGAGGTTCTTCCGGTGGCTGTGGGCCTACTGAGCATGTGCAGGAGTGTCTTTTCTCCCACGGGCACATGCCAATACACGCGAACGCACGCACAGAGCGCGGCCTTGTGTATCACATGATCGCTTTGACCAATCAGAGCGAGAGGAGCTAGAGAACTAATGATTATAAAGCATTTTTTTAAGACAACGGAAGGATTTTGAGCTGAGAAAATGTGTTTGATCTAAAAACAGGTAAAAATCGCCACAAAATTCAACATTTTTGAAAGTTGTAGGTCCCTGTCAGACGAACACGAGCAGTTTGTGATTACATTACCTATATGAGAAAAATCTTCTCTCGGCCCATGGGATTTTTTCTGCCGTAGAACCAGTGAGTGACACTACGTCAACTCGAGGCAGCTACAAGCAGCAACACCCTATCCAGTTATTTTAATAGATCCATGGTCTATGCGCCGCGAAGTAATTCACCACCAAAACACTATGAGACTAGAATATATGTCCATTCATATAAACGTGTGTCTGTGTGTACGACCTGCAGATGTATAATCTCTGAAAAGTTTCACATGAACCATCTCCAACACGACAGAAACACAGAACAGACTCACCATCAGCAGAACACCCCTCTGTCACAGAAAGAACACTCATATTCCACTGAGTCGTGTCCTTTAGTCCAACAGAAACTGAACCACATCAGCGACACAAGAAGCGAGCAGTTTTTTTAGCATTTAGTTTATGCAAATGAGCCATGTGGTTTTAAGTTTAATTTCTGTAAAATGTAAACAAATGTGCTAAAAACTGTATGGATAGGGAAGACTTCTGGACGCAGATCGTTTCCGATATGGTGATCCGATTATTAATTTCAGTGTAAACATAGCCCCAGTCATTGTCTACGCACGGGACAAGGAGAAACGTCATTTCGATTCCTTTGTATGTCTAGTGCAGGGGTCTCCAACCTTTTTCCTTGGGTGAGCTACTTTTACAAAACAAATATTCCAGAGAGCTACTAATTTTAGCGGTTGCAGGAAATGAAGTATACATAAAAGCCACGGGAAGACTTAGATGGGGTACAGTTAGATAAAACATAGAACATAAACCATTATGTATTTATGAGTGCACAAATTCAGGCATCAAAATGATAGATTTATAATAATAAAAAGCATCTAATTCAACAAATTTGAGCTATTCAGGACCAAACATGTAATTCAGAAATCCTTTGGTGAGCTACTTGAAAGGGGAAGGAGAGCTACTGGTAGCTCCTGAGCTACAGGTTAGAGACCCCTGGTCTAGTGCATGTGAAGAAATACAAAATAAAGCAAACTTTGAGCTTTGAGAGATAAAGAGACACTGCATTGATCCTCAGTACATCAGAGACTTTTGTTATTAGGTTTTTTCAGACCAAGAGTTTGTTTTCATACCTGACAGTTTCGATTACGGTCTTCCTCAGATCCCAGGTGTTTGAGAGTAAAAAAGCCCCGTCGTCCCGGTTTATCGTCCCGTGGGCATGTTTCTGTATTTCGATTTCCTCTTTAATCCAGTAACGAGGTTTTTCATCCTCTGTCCCGATGATGTTTGCTGAAGACTACAACTCGATCACAGACTTTATATTTACATGTAAACACAAGCAACAGTTTAGGGTTTAAGTGTTTCTTTTAAGTTGCTGTTGACTTTAAAACTACCACTTCATGACATCACAAGATGGAAAAGAACATTTAGAGCTTTGGAGATGCAGACAGCCAAATAATAAAGGATGATTCAAACATGTGTGAATGAAACCAAACACTCCGGGAATGTTTTGGAGGAGGTGACTGAAAGTTCACATGAGCGTGTTTAGTTTTTTATGAAATGAGGTGTTAGAATAAGTTTACATATACGTTTGAAGAGTGAGTGTGTGAGAAAATATCTTGATCCAAACACTGCGGCACAAATGAAGAGCAGATAGTGGTCTCCATCCAAAACATTCAATCGTCGCTGAGCTGAAACGGTTTTTAACTTGTTCCAAACCTTGAGATGAGAGGACCGCAGCTCTGTCATGCCTCACAAATCCTGTCTTTTATCCGCCGCCATATTTGTGCTCAATGCTCTATTTACAACATTCACAAGATTTTTACAGCATCTTTCCACTATACAAAATTCTCATAAAGATTTTCAAATATTTTCCACCAAGCGACAGTAGCTAGTCTGAGGTCTAAACCGGGTCTCAGTAAAAATGTAACTGAAGAGCCGGGATAGAAGCAGGTCTGATCCAAGTCTAGTCAAGAGTAAACTCAGGACTAAATCAGGCTAAAACAAAAAGAAGAACTAGGATTAGAATATGATCTTAAATGAACTTAACCAGGACTTGACCAGGACTAATTCAAACACTATATATGCCAAGATTTTAAGGGTCCATATTACGCTTATTTTCTGATCTATGTTATAATGTTTCCTCATCACAAACAGACCTGGACTTATTTGTTTATTTTTTTATTTTGCACATATGACAATAAAAAGAAACACACTAGATACAAAGTAGGTGCCGGAAGAGGCAAAAAACCCAATAGAGCCAAATATTAAAGCCTCCAACTTATGAATACATTAAAAATGTAACATTATCATTGTGCATAAAAATATATATAGAGAGAAAAATGACATTTAAACACCGTGAATTTAATTATTTTGATTCAAACATAGATTAAAACACAATGAAACATCCACAATTGAACGATTATCAAACATTGAATCTTTTTAAACAACACCTCTGATCTGCCGTCACTAACCACATGTGAAAACTGCTCCAGAATTTACAGCCTCTGTATCGTCGCAAAACTGAGCTCTTGATCAGACAAATTTTGGAATTTGTCACATCAAGATAGATACAAAACTCGTCAAATTATGAATTGGACGAGTTTTGTATCTATGAATCTCTGCATTGGTTTTAAAATAAAATGTGAAATGTTTGGGGATCGTTTTTGAATTATAAAGATTTTTATACATAAAAATACAAATTTGATAAATATTAATCCCATAAATATTAAGAATGTTACGTTTGGTGAATAAATGAGCAGATGATGTTTGTGGCATGGAATGAGTTGCAATTTGAACAAAACATTTTTGCACCAATAATATTTTGCTCAGAGTAGCAGAGAAAGTGCTTGCCCAGACTAGATTACAGTATGACAGATAGGGACTTGTGGCGAGGAGAAAATTCAGTTTGTCGACTGGACCAAAGTTAGTTTGTTTGAAGACATTTTGCAGCTCATCCAAGCTGCTTCTTCAGAACTGAAGACATTACACTGAACACATTACAGTTTTAAAGTAACTTCCCCCAAAGTGTAGATTTCAAATCGATTCGATGCGGTTCAGTAAAAAACAAAGGCTAAATCATGGTCAAATATACTGAAAAATACTCTTGGTGATACATTGATACATCAGCCCACGACATCAATAGAGGCTTTGCACCGTCACGTGACCCCCATAGCAACGGTACCTACGCCGCCATGACACCGGGCACACTATGTCATTGACTTCAGCAGCATCGGAGAAACATGGACAGGTTTTGTTGTGTATTTGGTTGTTCTAGATGCTCTGAACGGGATAAAATTATTCGTTTCTTCACTGTTCCTCTGGAAATGACTCATCAGGATCAAACAAGAGAATTATCAAAAAAAAAAAAGTGAATTATGGCTAGAGAACATAAACCGCAAAGAGATTCCTATGGTACCATCAAGACACACTCACGTCACTTTCATCAAGGTATTTGTTATTTAAATTGTTTCATAGTTTATTTATTGAGAGAAGCACATTTACTGAACTAAAATGTAAAAAGAAAACATTTGCAGTGTGAGTGGCAGTAGAAACTGTATCTTCCAGCGCACATATAAACATGTCACTCATCGTAGGACCATGTTTTCTTTATTATCTTGTTTATCCACAACTATGTCTTCTAGAATGAATCGTTTTATGCGAGCGGATCTTTCTAACGTTTGCGAGGATCTTTTCATGGCCGATTCTTTTGAGGTTCGGCTCACAGACTCTTTGACTCATGCTCCATGTTGATCACAGGAGCCCAGTGTGGGTTCGATGAATCGTAAACTAGTGCGGGTTTTTCTGGATAAATTAATTAAATAATAATAATAAATTTTTGTTCAGTAAATGTGCTTCTTTCATTAAATAAGCTATGAAACAATTTAAATAGCAAATACCTTGATGAAACTTCGGGTGTCTTGATGGTACCATTGGAAATCTCTTCGTGGTTTATGTTCTGTAGCTATAATCCGCGTCTTTTTTTCGATAATTCACTTGTTTGATCCTGATGAGTCATTTCCAGAGGAACAGTGAAGAAACAAATCGTTTTATTCCTTTCAGAGCGTCTAAAACCAAATACACAACAAAATCTGCCCATGTTTCTCCGATGCTGCTGAAGTCAATGACATATTGTGCCTGGTGTCATGGCGGCGTAGGTACCGTTGGTATGGGGGTCACGTGACGGTGCAAAGTCTCTATACTGTATCATCACATTAAACAATACGATATATCAACATTTCAATATTTTTGCACAGCCCTAGTCCTGTCCCCTCTGGTCTAAAGACTAACACTGAAGCTATACCTGGACTAGACCTGGACCAAAAACAAAGTGTACACTGATACGAGCCTGGCTTCAAACCAGAACCAATCCAATATAAGTAACTCCCAGATACATGAAAAATTATCACTCACTTAAAGAGCCAAACTCATGCATGCAGCAGACTTTACTCCCCGCGCGTAACAAACGATCGGCATAAATATCCTGAAAGACGTTGCCAGACATGAATACATTTTCCAGCATGTCCGGAGCATGTTCTGTGGAGGTTTGTGTGTGATTTATGTGCAGTGGGACGCTGTGAGCAGTCCCTCAGGCTGTGCTGCTAATGTTCCATGTAACGGCATTAGGAGCGGAGCCAGCGGACGCCAGTGAAAGGCAGGCTTGTCAGTGGGCTAATGCTAACGCTAAGTGTGCTGACGTCTGTGAGAGAAGATGTATTGTACCGCGTTACTCCAGCGCGGGTTTATTAATGGAGTAATTTTAAAAAAAAGATATCTTAACTTGTTGAAAAGAAAAGTGGCGGTAATGGGAGCTAAGGAAAATGTGTTAGCATGATAGCTTTAGCATTTTTTTCCCACTGGGGATATGGCAGTTCCTAAAGTAGTAAATTGGACAGGCCATGTTTTATTTAGCCTTTCTTGTTTTTTAAAGCTCCCATATATCACACAAAATGGACTCTTGTGAACTTTTAGCCATGTTCTAATGATGTTCCCTCCTCAAAAACAAATCTAGAGTTGTGTTTTGTATTTGTATTTTGGTTTTTCATTCACGTGTCTGAGTAACCCTGAGGAACCCTTTCAAGCTCTAAATGCTACGTTCCAACTTGTGATGTCATGAAGTGATAGTTTGGAAGTGAACAGCTCCTTTTATCTTTAGTTCAGTAGCGATGTCAAAGTCAAGGACTAAAATGATCCAACTAATTCTACTGTAGTTGTATGGAGTTTAAAAACACAATATAGTGCTTCCTGTATTACCACATGACATCACAAGGTGGAACAGAGTTTTCCGTTTGAGAGAAGAACTCAGTCTGAATGCAGGTTTGTGTGTTAAACGTGTGTGAATGAAACAAAACACAACTCCAGGCTGTTTGTGACGAGGAAACAACATTAGACCAGATCAGAAAATAGTGTCATACACTGGGTGACCAGTTTTTCAGAATCAAAAATTGAGACACTCCCGGTTTGCAGCAGTTGGTAATAATAAAACAAATGTATAAGTGCATAAATTGTTCTGCACTCGGTCGATTCATGACTTACACTTGGACAAACTTTATTGATCCACAATCATAAATAATAAATAAATAATCATTGCATTTATATAGCGTCTTTCAAGACACACAAGTGCTTTACAGTTCATTATTCATTCACTCAACTCTCAGTGGTGGTAAATTACTACTGTAGCCACAGCTGCCCTGGGACAGACTGATGGAAGCAAGGCTGCCGATCTGTCATATCGGTCCCTCCGACCACCACCATCACTCACACACACCCACCACTTCCATACTAAACAATGTGGGTGAAGTGTCTTGCCTAAGGACACAACATCAGTTTTTACCACTGGCGCCCTCCTGTGGCACCTGGAATTCCCACTGTCTCCCATCCAAGTCTTGACCAGGCCCGGTCTTTCTTAGCTCCTGAGCTCCTGAGTCTTTAACAAGCTGGTATGGTCTCCAAGGGCAATGATTTGGACACAGGAGCTCACACATCACAATATAATATTATAACAAAGAGTAACAATATAAATGGTAATAATAAATTCTTACTCAAAACTAACATGTGAGACAGTATAGTCACATTTTATTTGAGTTCTGGTCTTTTTTAAGCAGCTTTTCTGTATTTTACCAAAAATTCATGTCTCTCTTTACTGTTGGCAGGGATTTGATTGGTCAAAAATCTGGACACTTGGGACATTTCTTGTATAAAACTGAGACAAATCACTGGTTTTCTATAAATCTGCTATAACAGGGGACACAGGCTCAAAAGTGGGACTGTCTCGGGTAAATAAAGACGTCTGGTCACTCTAGTCATATGGACCCTCTAAACATGCTTTTGGAAATCTTAGCATCTGTATTTCATGTTTAAGAACTTATCACACTGCACTATGTAACATTCTTGATGGGGTTTATCCACCTGGTTGTCTCCATGGAGATGCCATTGTTTTACCTGGAATTAAAGCCCTGCACTCGCGGAACCTGACGCAAAACAGTGCGGCGCGGGACACATTTTGAAAGCTCAGGGACTGCACAATGCGGGAGAGGACGGGTGGGATGATAAACTGCAGTCCCACAAACTAAATATGAGTGTAAAATCAAATATACAAATGATGAATGCAAGTCTGTCATACATCATTTGTGCTGGAGATTTTATTTGGCATGAATAAAAATGTTTTAAGTAGACTAAATTTGCAGATGTGGGCTAATCTCGAGCACATTTTAGACAATTCCTTTCCGCTTCTTCATGTTTGACAGAGCTTAAGAAAGCGAACGTTACCATCTTACTGGATTTGTGGACTGGAGCGGGACAAAATATCGCAGATCCGGGCGGGAACGGGAATAAAAATTACAATTATTTGCGGGCAAGAGCGGGACTGAAAATTCTGTTCCCTCAGAAACCTCTACCTTGAATGTTCCACAATCAGTGTTGGGGAGTAACAGATTACATGTACCAGAGTTACGCGATCAGAGTACAATTTATGAGTAACTGTATTCGGTTACAGTTACTGTTTCAGTGAGTGGTAATTGGATTACAGTTCCTTTGTTGAAGTAAATGGATTACACGGCGGTATTTTCCTGTTTTCACATTTCAGGCTGTATGCCTTTTTTTTTTTATTATTAATTTCACTCATTGCCGACACTAAACCAGGTCCAAAACAGGTCTAAAACCAAGTCTAAAACCAGGTCTAAACCAAGTCTAAAACCAGGTCTAAACCAGGTCTAAACCAGGTCTAAACCAGGTCTAAACCAAGACTAAACCAGGACTAAACCAGGACTAAAACCAGGCCTTAACCAGATCTAAACCAGGTCTAAACCCAGGTCTAAAGTAGGTCTAAACACAGACTAAACCTGGACTAAAACCAGGACTAAAACCAGGACTAAACCAGGACTAAAACTAGGACTAAACCAGGTCTAAAACCAGGTCTGAAACAGGTCTAAAACAGGATTTAACAGGACTAAATCATACTGCATGAACCATGTCTCCTCCTCTTCTATCAATAATATTTTTAATACGGTTAAGTAAAGACTGGGCTTTTTTATTTTCTTTTAGCAGATAAAACATCTTAGGTGAAGATTTCCTCGTCTTTGTTTCTCTACAGCAAATCAAGGAAGTATTCAGATTACGTTACTCACTTTAAGTAACTTAATGGATTCCGTTTCAAACTACAATTTGGGGTATGTAATCTGTAATCTGTAGGGGAATACATTTTAAAAGTCACCTTCCCGACACTGTCCACAATATAGTATTCTATTTTGCATTTAGCCTTTTCAATTACACGTGTTTGTATTACTAAAGAAAGAAAGATGGGACTTGTGAACATATTTCTGTCAATATCAGGTTGATTTTGAGATTGTGTTTTGACATCCAACTTCTCTGCAGTAGCTCATATCATCCTAATGTTTCCTTATTTTAGCGTTCCACATTGCTTCCTTTGTCACTTTGCCCAATGGCACAACACCAAAGCTTTGTTAAACCAGTGGAATTCAGTAATGTGTCCATGTCTCCACCATTGTACCAGCCCACTACATCTGACATTTACATTGTTCCTATATTTTTATATTTCCATGTTCCTATATTTTCGTATTTCCATGTTTATGATTTATTATTCATCCTGGCTTTGTTGTCTTGTTTTTCTGTTCCCTTTTTTCAGTCGTGTCTGGTAAGTTCAACATGTCACCCGTCACCTGTTCACCGCACTGACAGGGGCATCCTCCTCCTCCCATCACCTCCCACCAATCATGTGTCTGTTGTCACGGCAACGGAGCCCAACGGTAAAAAAAAAAAAAAAATGTAGCTATGTCAAGGGGTGCTCCAAGGTAACACAGCCTCATCTCATTGTAATATTCCGGGGCCACTCTACACGAGCCGGGGGCCGCTCTGAGCCAGGGGCCGATGGATGATGTCTGTACGCACAAAGACAGGCCAGATTGGTTTGGTGCAGCCTGTGAGTGAGCGATACACACAGCCAGATTAGAAAGAAAGAAAAGTTCACATTAACACTTCAGAGGTGTAGAAGGAGACAGACTCAAAATACAACTCAACAAAGACATTTTTATTTGTTCAAGTCTGATCCATTCAGATGTTTTGACTTGTTTCCATGGAGATGCTTTGCCTGAAATGTTTCATGGTACGTCATTAACACTACAACTCCAAGAATTCTGAAACGACTAACCACTCCCACAACATACTGGCCGATGGAGCTCTAAGGCCCAGGTGCCACACAACGTTGGTGACTTAGGCTGCGTTCAGACTGCAGCCTGAAGTGACCCAAATCAGATTTTTTTGGCCTCTATGTGACCTGTATCTGATCTTTTAATGACAGTCAACCACATAGATCCGATTTTTTCAAATGTGACCCAGGACACTCCGATATGTGGTCTTAAAACTGATACATATCTGATCTTTTGACATGTGACTTCAGTGTGAACAGCCAAAGTGCATTCATCCACCTACACGTTATCAACAAGACACAAACGTCACTATTCTGCGCTGAAGTAGGCGAAAATTGTTAATGAACTCAGTGTCACTGAAGTGAAGCACATCTCCACTCACCACTCTTGGCTCCGTCTCCACATCCACATGTTCTTTTCAACAGACGTCGCTGCTGTCCCACAAAACGTCACAGCCAAAAACCTCGTCCTTCTCCTTCTCAATCTCCTCCTTAAAACAAGTAAGTTGTTCATGTTCTGGCTCCGGTGCGAGAGGAACTTTAAAATCTCCAGGTGCTCGATGCTCGAGTCCATGTTTGGACAACTTCTGTAAACACAGAGCACGCTCACTGTGGTTGACGTCGTCGTGTCTCCAGTGCACATGTGGGACACTTTTGGGCCGTTTCACACTGGAGTCACATACAAGTCACATTTAATTGGAAATGTGAACGACCTCGCAAAAACATCGGATTTCCACAAAAAATCGGAATTGAGTGTCAAGCCCTGCAGTCTGAACATAGCCTTAGACTCTGCTGTGTCTGAGTGTCGAGCGAGTGTCTGAATGAGCAACAGCTGAAAATCTAATTTACTCAAAATTTCCCACAATGCACCTTGAAAAGTATTGGGCATCAGTGGTCACTCGAACGGTCAATATAGACCACGATGCATTGTGAGTCAGAAAAACAGCAATAGACAGATACAGGTCATATGCTGCATTCTACTGCAGGGGTCTCCAACCTGTAGCTCAGGAGCTACCAGATGCTCTCCACCCCCTTCCAAGTAGCTCACCAATGGATCTTTGAATTCTGTGTATCATGCTGAATAAGTACAATTTGATTTGTTACTATTGTAAATGTATAATTTTGATGCCTAACTGTGCACTAATAAATAGATAATGGTTTATGTTTCATAGACATGTAACTGTTCCCCATCTAAGGTTTGCCGTGGCTCTTATATTTACTCAATGTCTTTGTGACTGCTTAAATTAGAAGCTCTGTGGCATTTCTGATTTGTAAAGGAGCTCACCAGAGGAAAGAGGTTGGAGACCCCTGTTCTATTGAATATCAGTAGTGGATAAATCCGAGTCAGTTCTCCCGACATCCGCTGTAAATCTGTTCCATTGCAACAGTTGGGGAAAATATGGATGTTCAAGAAAGTGTAACCCTAAAATGTTGTCATTACCAGGCTCTTAAGGCTGTGGGTATCTCGGGTTACACTTAGATTTGATAATTGTAGTTTCTTGAAGTTTTCCTTGCTAACTAAAAAACCAACACAGCAGGACAGGTACAATACGCTTTATTCAGCAACACCTCTTTCTCTCTCTGTCTCCGGTGCGCTGACCAAACACATTCCACCGAAACAACAAAATAACACCACAGAACCCAACACAATGTAACAATGAACTGTCAATGAAATAAATGCAAAATAATATAAATTAATTATCCAAACAATATATAAAATAATAATCACCCAAATTAATGTTAATAAATGAAATAATATGCATCAAAATAAATCAAAGGTTACAAAAGTTTAATGTCCAGCTGATTCAGTCTGCACTGAAGTGGCCTGAGTTTGTCTTTCAGAACCCTGATTTGATTGGCTGTTTCATTGCACTTTCTTAAGGTGGAGGTCGGTGGAGCACAATAGAATGTAACAATAACTGGACATAACACTTGAATGAATGACGCAGACGGAAGCACTGGTTTAACTCTGTTGGTCCGTGATTATGGATAAAACACTCTTAAATAAACCATTATGGTGCTAGCGTTAAACATTCACCTTAGTAAATATCTTTCTCTGTTTCATTTGTTGGCAATGAAATTCAAAAATGAATTGACTGATGCAGAAGTGAAGATAAAACCAGTCATATCTTGGTTTCATTTTATAATTTCATCAAAATTACAGCATAGAAATAAATTACATACAGATACAAAAATAAAAAAGAAAGTGAAAAACTAACATTTTTACTGCTCGCCTCTCCACAGATCTAGAAGTATACAAAAGAAGAGAGTTAACATGTCTTCTATGATACTATACTTCAGGACAGACTGCTTTGGTTTCTCTTTAAGCGACTTTCAACTTTATTTTCAAAGCACACATCAGTCTTAAGCCACTCGTTCTGACACAAAAAAGTCCAGTTCATGTAACATTCATTTAGGCTGTCATGGCAACCCCGATGCTATCTTTGTTAGTGCACATATATGCAGTCCTGGATGAGTGAGTACAAGATGTTCTGTACACAATAGTCGTGTACATTTGTATCCAGTGTTTCCCCTATAAGCCATGTAAATGTGTGTCCCTGGGCCCATGCAAACCAGGAGCAGAGGTGGATCATGTCTCCCACCGCCTGCTTTGAAAACCACAGGCCAAACGAAAGCTCAGACGACATGCAAATATAATACTGGTGCACAGTGTAGGAGCAGAGTACAGACACGTCCATCTGCCCCCGTCTGAGGCGAATCACATCACACACTGGAAACACAAAAGCTCTCCATCATTGTTTTGACTCGTTTGAACTTGATTTAACTTTACCTGATTTCACTTTTACAACTTTATCAGAAGTTCTTACTGATTTAACCATATGACAGAGGAGATTCTAGGACTTTTGGACTATGAAGTGGTATTAAAGGAACCACTTGACATATAAGGTTCTACAATCACTGAACTTGTGCTGCCAGAGCCTGAAGCTGTAGATTGAGGACATAACAAGTTTTTTTTTTTTTTTTTTTCTCATTCTCAGTATATGAACAGACCATAAGTTGCATTGGAACTTGCAACCCAAATGAGAGACTCTATAAACACTATAAACCCAAATAAGTTACATGAACTTAAAAAAATGTAGGCAATCGACTACCTCATTTTTATTTATTTATTTTTTAAAGCTGATGAACTTAAAAGTCACAATCTCCCAGAATTTAAAAGGTTGGATGTTTTCCTACTTGTACCTTTTGATAACAGCTTAATTCAAAGTGCTCATTTAGCTCAACTCAAATATTTGCAGTTAATGTGACTCATCATTTTCTGATAAGCAACTCAGTTATTTCCATTTTTTATGACTTAAAATTGGGAGTTTTCAAACCACTGGAATAAATTCACTTATTTGGTGAAGCACTTTGAAATTCTCTTGTATTTTAGCATGTACTATATAAATTTAATTTATTTTTAAGGCATCCCTATTTGAAACAATAGAAATAACAAGACCTTATCATATTCAGCATTTACTTAATTCTACTAAGTTGTACCTAATCTGTGTTTTTAAATTACTCTCACTTATACCCACAATCATTCCCTTGAATCAAAAATATTAGTTAAAATTACTCAAAAAGAAGAACATGTTACAGTAACTTGACATAATTAAGTTAGTAGGACTTTTTCTAAAACTCTGACTATACACAACTCAACCTTTGAACGTTTGGGTTTACAGTGAGGCTCATTCTGCGTTCTGATTGGATAATTGTCTTGAACCAAAACACCAAATTATGCCATAAACAGCATGTCTGTCAAGTTAAATGTTTTTTGTTATTAAGAATAAATTACTACATTTTTTATGAGTAAAAACTGTATTTCATTTGAACATGTTAATTTTGTATTTTGGGTCATATCTTACATACTGTCCCTGTATTTAAACTGAAAAACATATAGGACTGAAATCAAATGCCTATCAATTTTACAAATAGAACAAAACTATTCAGAACAAGATTCAGGATGTCACTTTCCAAAGGAAGTGTGTGTGTGACTTGTGTGTGCTGGTCCCTCAGTGCCGCCGGCGTTCGTGGTGCGTCCCAGGAACCAGGTGGTGGGCGTCGGCCGAACCGTCACCTTCCAGTGCGAGGCCACAGGGAACCCCCAGCCCGCCATCTTCTGGCAGAGAGAAGGCAGCCAGGTAAAGCACGCCGCGTCACCACAGGGTGCACAGTTCAGCGCTCAGGGAACAGGAGCGTGTGTTGAACATGGGTATTTAACAGCCTTAGAATTATAACCAAAGTCAGGAGTGAAAAAGCTATCGAGGTTTATTTCCACAACTCAAATCATGCCTGAAACCCAAATGTTTGATATTTCAGTCAAAGCTTAACTTAGTAGTGGAACTTTAATTTAATTTAATTTCTTAATTGACATGTTTATTTATTTTTATGTACTAGCCACTAACCACATAATTATGACCACTTTAAACAGTTCTAATGAGTCCAATGAAAATGAAAGATACTGTATTTTTATGGACTATAATCAACCACCTTTAAATGTGGAAAAAAGACGACAAATAAAACCTGATTATCAACAGCCAGTCCCTCTCCCTGTGTTTCTAACCCACCGTCTGTCCTCCAGAACCTGCTCTTCTCGTACCAGCCTCCTCAGCCCTCCAGCCGCTTCTCCGTGTCCCAGAGCGGAGACCTGACCATCACCGACGCCGAGCGCTCCGACGTGGGCTTCTACAGCTGCCAGGCCCTCAACATCGCCGGCAGCGTCATCACCAAAGCCCTGCTGGAGGTCACCGATGGTAGGTTACATCACAACGCACTTTAAACTCAAGTGTCAGACAACAGCAACCGGTGTGTTTCGTAGATCTGCACAAGTTGTACACCTGCCAGGACAACCTTCTAGACGCAGCACTGGCATCAATATCATGGTGGCTTTGGACTAAATGAGACTGGATTGCTGGAATTTTGTAGAATTTTATTTTGGCAAAGTCTAGTCAAACAGTTCAAAACACATCAAATATCTGATTGTTCTTATGTTGCTAAAATGAGCGTGAGATTGACAGGTGGATCAGTGCAGCATTGGCACTGATGTGATCGCTGTGATCGAACCGTTGTGGTGAAGAGGGAGCTGAGTTGAAAGGCAAAGGTCTCGATTTATCAGTCAGTTTACGTTCCAACTCTCAAATGTCTTCATGAGCTCTGGGTAATGAGCAAAAGGATGAGAACATGGATAGAAGTGGGCAAAATGAGTTTCCTCTGCAGGGTGGCTGGACACTCCCTTAGAAATAGAGTGAGGAGCTCAGTCACACGAGAGGAGCTTGGAGTAGAGCCATTGCTCCTCCATGTTGAGAGGCACAGTTGAGGTGGTTCGGGCATCTGTTCCGGATGCCTCTGTGGCGTCTCCCTCGGTCTCCCTCCCACAGGGAGAAGGCCCCGAGGAAGACTCAGGACACACTGGAGGGGACTATGTCCTTGGGTTAGGGTCTCTGAAAGTTGTGGAAAGTGCTCATAAAGTGAAGAATTATGATGCTCAGAATGCACGAAAGTGAAGAATAACTCTGGACGACTGCAAACTGTTTCTAATGAACTCGTCCTGTTTTACATTTTCAATAAGTCAACAGTTGCAGTTTGTAGTTTTGCTTCTGTAATATCTGTGACTTTCACTTCCAGAGCCTGTTGACGTGCAGCTCGAACATAAATCCTGTGTTTCCTGTGCAAAGTTTAGTCACTTTTGATTGGTCCAAAATGAGCAGAGGTCAAGAGTAAATCTACAACACTGACAGAAGTGATACAAGCGGAACGATGGAGACGGATAACAACAGAGGAGAGGAAACAGGGGGAGGAGAGGGGACAGAGGGAGGAAAGGAGGGAAGGGGGAAGAGTGATGAGATAGAGATAGAGAGAGATAGTGAAAGAGAGGGAGGAGAGGAGAGCGAGGAAGAGAGGGACGAGAGAGATAGAGGGAGAGAGAGGGACAAGAGGGAGGAAGAGAGGGAGGGAGAATGAGTAAGAGAGGGATGAGAGGGAGGAAGAGAGGGATGAGAGAGATAGAGGGAGAGAGAGGGACGACAAGAGGGAGGAAGACAGGGAGGGAGAAGGAGGAGAGAGAGAGGGTAGTTGGAGAGAAAGTGAGGAAGAGAGGGAGGGAGAATGAGGAGAGAGAGGGAGGGAGAGGAAGAGAGGGAGGAGAGGACAGTGAATAAGGGAAGGAGGAGAGGAGAGTGAGGAAGAGAGGGCGGAGAAAAGAGGGAGAAAGAGAAGGAGGGAAAGGAGAGTGAATAAAAGAAGGAGGAGAGTGAGGAAGAGAGGGATGACAGGAGAGTGAGGAAGAGAGTGAGGAGAGGAGAGTGAGGGAGAGAGGGAGGGAGAGAGGGAGGAGAGGAGAGTGAGGGAGAGAGAGGGAGGAGAGGAGAGTGAGGAGAGAGGGAGGAGAGAGAGTGAGGAGAGTGAGGAGAGGAGAGTGAGGAGAGGAGGAGAGGAGAGTGAGGAAGAGAGTGAGGAGGAGAGTGAGGGAGAGAGGGAGGAGAGGAGAGTGAGAGAGAGTGAGGAGAGAGGGGAGAGAGGAGAGGAGAGTGAGGGAGAGAGAGGGAGGAGAGTGAGGGAGAGAGAGGAGAGGAGAGTGAGGGAGAGAGGGAGGAGAGGAGAGTGAGGGAGAGAGGGAGGAGAGGAGAGTGAGGAGAGAGGGAGGAGAGGAGAGTGGGGAGAGAGGAGGAGAGTGAGGAGAGGGAGGAGAGTGAGGGAGAGAGGGAGGAGAGGAGAGTGAGGGAGAGAGGAGGAGAGGAGAGTGAGGGAGAGAGGGAGGAGAGGAGAGTGAGGGAGAGAGGGAGGAGAGGAGGATAGAGATGAGGCTGTGGGTTGTCGGGGTGATGTATTTGTCTCCAGAGATGGTGGTGCAGTTCTTCTGTGCTGCACTTTGTTTTGTTTGGAATAACAGATATGATTCTGTTTTGAAAGAAGGAAAAACAGTGAGGCCAATCAGGAAACATGAACGAACTGAAACATTCTAAAGACACAAGGGTTAAATCATGAACTGATTCTCTGTATGTTCAATGTTCAAACCCACATTTATTTACAGAGCACATTTCGAGACATTATGGGCGACAGTAGCTCAGTTGGTCGAGCATCCCCCACTGGATCTGGAGGTTGGCGGTTCAAATCCTCATCTTGACATAAAAAAAACAACAATAACAGCAAAAAAACGTCACAGGTTGAGCGGTCAGATCCACAGACCCACAGGTTGTTGGTGCAATTCCGGCTCCCACTGATGAATGCTGTCGTTGTGTCCTTGGGCAAGACACTTAACCCACTTCAACCATAATGTGAATGTGTGTGTGGTTCCTTGTTGTAAAAGTGCTTGAGCCTTGAAAGTAGAAAAGCGCTATAGAAAAATGTGACAATTTACAGTTTTAAAGGGGCGATATCTGTATGAGGCTATTGGCGTATGAGGCTCTGATTTCTGTTCTGTTGTAGTTTCCCTGCATACTGAGTTCTTCTCTCCAATGGAAAACACTCTGTTCCACCTTGTGATGTCATGTGGTAATACAGGAAGTGCTCCATTGTGTTTTTAAACTCTGTACACCTTCACTAGAATCATTTGGATCATTTCACCTCTGGAATTGCTGATCTCTAATGAACTAAAGATAAAAGAGCTATTAACCTTGTTTATGACATCACAAGGTGGAATAGAGCATTTTGAGCTTTGGAGATGTGGACAGACTAATAACAGAGGATTACTCAAACAGAAATGAAACAAAACATAACTCCAGGTCTGTTTTAAAGGACATAGCAGAACATTACGGTGTCTGTCAAACCCTTTTCTCCGTGAAGATGTCACGTCTTTGTCTGGAATGTTTCACAGTATGGCATTAAATCGTTCTGTCTTCATGGAGATCAAACCAGACCAAGTTCCAAGTCAGATCTGTGGAGAGGCGACTCCGCTCACAGTCAGAATGTCTGTTTTTCTAGGTATTTTTGAGCTACAAAACCACCTGGAATTGGAATAAATGTAAAGTAGAGCTGCTTAATGTCACACTGTGGAACATTCCAGACAGAGCAATGACATCTCCAAAGAACCAAGCAGTTCGTAAACGTTGACTAGTAGCAAAGATATAGTAATTAAAGTAGCATCATGTAACTTCTCCACCATCTCGATCATCAACATCTCTCTGCACTGACATCATTCTATTTGGCTCTCGGTTTGTCAGAGTTAAATGTATCGTACTTGTTCTTCTTTTGACACGTCTGAGTCCCGGTTCAGACCTGGCTGAGTCCGGCTGAGTCCGGGTCGAGTCTTTAATTGAGTGTGCGCAGTCCCATGTGAGCTGCAGCGTTGCGTGTCTCCTCTCAGACTTTATTGGGTGACTGTGGCTAGCACGCTCCGCTCGCCTCCTCGCTGCTCTGCATACTTTCCAGTGTTGTTTGGTGCATTGTGGGAAAAATGTTTGGTGTTCTGCGGTGGAGATTGGCCTGGGGTAAAGATGTGTCCCAGACTAAACCAGGACCGAAGCGGCGCTAAACCAGAACTAAAAGTATTACGACAAAAATGCTCTGTTTGCACATACACTTTCCCAAACAAGCAACTTTGGTTTTAACCATATTTTAAACAGATTTGCTCCTTATCGTGCTTTTTCTGGTTTTTGGAAAGGAAATTTTAAAATGTGCACTAGGCTGCCCCCTCAAAGCATCGTAAAAAAATAAAGTTTCAGATGATCCCAGTTAGAATCCTGCATTAGGTTTTAGCTCCAAAAGATGATTTAGGTTTCATGGAAATGGAATAATTTAGCGTTTTCAAGTCACTTTTACAGACTTTATGGACTTTCAAAGTAATTTTTATGCAAGTTTCCATTTGTGTTTGCAGAATAAAATGACAAATTATTTGATTATTATTTATTTGGTTCTATGTTATATTACAGACCATAGTGCAATTTCAAGTATCTTCAGCAACCTCTAAATATTAATTATTTTGCATAAAATTTGGACCCAAATATTTTGACCAGATATGGAACCAAATGCATGCAAAATGTTTGGACCACTCTTGCTCTGTGTACCATTTGTTCTTTAGAATTTCAATGAAAAACAAAAATAAAAGGGGACAAAGTTTACTTCATTATTCAGTTTGAGTGTAAAAAAAAATAAAAATAAAAATAAAATAATAATAATCAATTCATATTTAATTTAATATTTACTTTAACATTTATTTCAAATAAAACCAGTCAATAAACTGTCTCTGTGCCTATTTTAGTTTGGATATTTTATTCTCTCTGGTTTATTTGCTGTTTGAAGTTCTGCTGCTAGAAGAGAATAAAATATCCAAACTGAAATAGGCACAGAGACTAAATATTGGAAAAAGAGTTTGAAATCTTTTTTTTTTTTTTTTTATTTGACACTAAAACTGAATAATGAACAAACAATAACAAAATGTTTTCCCATTTTATTGTTTTTCATTCTTAATTGAAATTCAAAACAATGTGCAGTGTCATTTTTCTAGTGAAGTGTTATTTGCCTTGATGTTCCACAGTATCACATTCAACTTATCGATCTTGGGTTTTATTGCTTGAAAAATACTTTCTGCATTCCTACTGTGAGTGCATCTCCGCAGATCTGACGTGTATCTTGGCCTCTGGTATTGTCACCAGTTTGTCCCAAAGGTGATAGATAAGACTGTGGAAGGTTCCAGGCAAAGCAACAATATCTCCCATGGAGACAAGCAGAGACTCCATCAGAAAACTCCACAGTGCACGTTTAAGTTATGAAAGATGGAATAATGCTGAGATTGTTAAACGCAGTTCAGAAGTCTGTAACTAGAGAAGGTTCTGTTCACATTAGGCGGGTCTTCATTGGTAAAGAAGTAGTTAGAGGAACACTTTTGAACTGGTGGCATGAATTAGAAAGAGAAACAGAACTAAACCATTTGGCTCCCATTAAACTCCATTATAATTTATCAGGTAGTTTCCAGATCAACCAAAATATTTTCAGGATCCTTCCTCAAAAATCAATCACGTTCAGACTGCAGGGCTTAATGCTCAATTCTGATTTTTTTCTGAAATCCGATGTTTTTGCGAGGTCGTTCACATTTCCAATTAAATGTGACTTGTATGTGACTCCAGTGTGAACATTAAACGGCCCAAAAGTGTCCCACATGTGACACTGGAGACATGTGTTTACGGAAGTTGTCCAAACATGGACGCAGCATCGAGCACCTGGAGATTTTAAAGTTCCTCTTCGTACCGGAGCCAGAACATGAACAACTTACTTGTTTTAAGGAGGAGATTGAGAAGGAGAAGGACGAGGTTTTTGGTCGTGGTGTTTTGTGGGCAGCGGCAGCAGCGACGTCTGTTGAAAGGAACGTGTGGATGTGGAGACGGAGCCAAGAGTGGTGAGTGGTGATGTGCTTCACTTCAGTGACACGGAGTTTGTTAACGATTTTCGCCTACTTCAGCGCAGAATAGTGACGTTTGTGTCTTGTTGATAACGTGTAGGTGGATGAATGCACTTTGACCATTCAGACTGAAGTCACATGTCAAAAGATCAGATATGTATCAGTTTCAGGAGCACATATCCAAGTGTCCTGGGTCACATTTGAAAACATCGGATCTGTGTCGTTCAGACTGTCATTAAAAGATCAGATACAGGTCACATAGAAGCCAAAAATCAGATTTGGGTCACTGCAGGCTGCAGTCTGAACGTAGACTAAGTAAATCTTTATTTCTATAGCACCTTTCACAGATACAAAATCACAAAGTGCTTTACAGAGCAAAAAACAGCATAAAAACAACATAAACAAGAACAGAGGAATTACAAACACAATCATCTAAAAGCCTGTCTAAACAGCAGTGTCTTGAGCTGCTTTTTAAAAGAGTCTATAGAGTCTGCCTCACATAGGGCCGGGGGCAGGGCGTTCCATAATTTGGGAGCCACAGCCTGAAAGCAAACCCGAGTTTTAAATCGGGTCTTTTCTTTCCAGAAAACTGGATCATATTAATTTACCCATATTCCACTATTTTCTGATCTATGTTAAAATGTAGTTTCCTCATCACACACAGGCCTGGAGCTGTGTTTTGTTTCATTCACACATGTTTAACACACAAAAAACCTGCACATTTAGACAGAAAACACTGTGTTTTAAACTCCATACACCTTCACTAGAACCATTTGGATGATACTAGACCTGGAATTGTTAAGCTCTACTGAACAAAAAAGTAAAAGAAGCTGTTAACTTTACCACTAAATAACCACTGTATGACATCACAAGGTGGAAAAGGGCATTTCGGGCTTTGGAGATGTAGACGTACGTGTGAATAAAACTAAATACAGCTCCAGATTTGTTTTTGATGAGGTAACAACATGGCTTAAAACTCTCAAGAGGCAATTCTGCGTAATATGGGACCTTTAAGCCCAGATAATTGCTTCCAATATTGGTACTGGCCAATTTTTGAGGATTTGGGGTTTGGCTGAAATAGAAAAATCTGTTGAAATTTGGCTGCCGCAGTCTGTGTGTCAGTCCCAGTTGTGTTTTTGGACAGACTCAAAAAAGTAAAAATGGGAAATGAAAAGGAATTATGCAAAAATCTGTCATGTAATTTTGACAGATGATTACATTTTCTGACTATTTTTACAAAAGTGAAAAGTGAGTTTGTGGACTTTACTGTAACTGAGACTGAAGATGAGTTTGTGGTCTTTGTTATGGATTTTAAAAGCAAAATATTGGTTATCGGTCACAGCAGAAAGACAAATGTTGGATATGGACATCATCTCAAAACATCCACATGGGAACATCTCTAAAACAGATGATGAGGTCCATTGTGGTGAGAGTTAGTTGTGCGACTTATAACAGTTTTGACCTCCAGGGGGCATCGGTAACAATGCACGATGACAGATGATTCAGTTTTATGACTTTTATGACTTTTATTAAAAACGTTGAACTTTACAAATGGAGGGAAAAGATATAAATCATAATATACTCTATAAATACAAATAAACATGTCAGAAAAAGTGGTGATAGATCTGAAATAATAGCAGGCCGTTAACTGGTTCTTAGCACCTGGAACTTAGCATTTCCTGATGTTATAGGCGAGTTTCAGCTGACATCATTGTTACTAAAAGCCCGCGTTGCATGCTGGGAAATATTTTGGTTGGAGGCAAGAAACACAGTAGTGGTCAAACACAGTGCGTAACCTCGCGTATTTATCCCCGATAATGGTAAATTCCCTGCTGCATTATCAGATGCACAAATAGAAGCACGGAAGAAGGAAAATGTCTTTTTCGTATTCTGAGTGAAAAGAACCACTAACGGTGAATTAAACGGCTTTCAAACATTCACAGAGCAAACGTAGAAGATCCTAACAAACTGTGGACTCCAACAAGTTCAACAACACATCGAGACTCTTGGAGGTTTTCATCTTTTCTGCTGTGAATGACCCAGGAGTTTCCACCAAGTCATTGTGGATATCACCCGAAGTGAATATTTGTCCAGGTAGTTGGTGATTCTGACCAGAAATTTGGTTTGGTCCACCTTTTGTCGGGGTTGAAAAGGGTGATTTGTCGTCCGTCGATGCTTATGACCAATTTCTGGTCAAATGGTCTTGGGTCCTCTGCCGTTAGAGTGGATAAATAACCGGGATCAATACCCTTTACGTGCTTTCTCGCTCCGTCCGTCATGTTGAATTAGTGTTTCTTGCTGCCAACCAAAATAATTCCCAGCATGCAACGCGTGCTTTTGTCAACAATGAAACTCGCCTATAAATAAACATCTAATTGGCCCTTAAACACACGTTTTCTATAATCAGCTATTGGTAACAACTTCAGAACACTCTGCAGACACATTGAGGTATATGTGTGACTTTTTTAAACCAATACTAACTTCTTTAATACACACACAAGACTTGTGCTCACAAGCTCCACACAACTAGTCAGGCTGGCACCACCTACTGCCTCTATTTAGTTTCATTTCTCTCCAGCAACTAGGTCAGGAATCAGAATACACTAGATGGGTCACAAAAACCCCAGAAGTGCGAGTTTAGGCACCAGCCAATCAGCGAAAAGCCAAACATTCTGTGTTGGCAACGATTCCCGAGATCGAGGATTTAAAGTTGGAACAAAGAGAATGTTTGGTGAATTTCATCAAGGGGAAAGACATTATTGTCCTTCTTCCTACAGGATTTGGGAAAAGCTTCATATACCAGTTAGTCCTGTTAGTGGTGCATTACATACATCATGACCAAATAGCAGCGATTGTTTAATTGAAAAAAGTATCCGCCAACCGTCAAGCAAATGAATTCTAACATTGCGAGGTCAGACAGTTTGTACGAAGTGAAACCGGCTGATGAATCAGGCTACCACACGATGCCCTGACAACAACTAAAACATGTAGCGCTGTCAATCAAACATGAAAACAACAGCATCTGATTGGTTACAATGTCTGTCAATCAAACACCCAGTAGAACTAGATTATGACCTTTGACACAAAGTCCCATCACATTCACATCACATAACCCCCTCTTGTCCGTGTCTCTCTCCCGCAGTGGTGTCGGACCGCCCCCCTCCTGTGATCCGCCAGGGCCCGACCAATCAGACCAGTGACGGTGGACGGGACGGTGGTGCTGAGCTGCCAGGCCACGGGAAGCCCCACCCCCACCATCCTGTGGAGGAAGGACGGAACGCTGGTGTCCACCCACGACTCCCGGGTCCGACAGCTGGAGACGGGAGCTCTGCAGATCCGATACGCCAAGGTAAGACTGGAGTACGAGAGGACCAAGGGTGAGACTGGACTACGAGAGGACCAAGGGTGAGACTGGACTACGAGAGGACCAAGGTGAGACTGGACTACGAGAGGACCAGGGGTGAGACTGGACTACGAGAGGACCAGAGGGTGAGACTGGACTACGAGAGGACCAGGACCAGGTGTAAGACTGGAGTACGAGAGGACCAGGGGTAAGACTGGACTATGAGAGGACCAGGGGTAAGACTGGACTACGAGAGGACCAGGGTAAGACTGGACTACGAGGGGACCAGAGGTAAGACTGGACTACGAGAGGACCAGGGGTAAGACTGGACTACGAGGGCACCAGAGGTAAGACTGGACTACGAGAGGACCAGGGGTAAGACTGGACTATGAGAGGACCAGTGCTGAGACTAGACTACGAGAGGACCAGGGGTAAGACTGGACTACGAGAGGACCAGGGGTAAGACTTGACTGTACGAGAGGACCGGGGGTGAGACTGGACTGTACAAGAGGACTAGGGGTAACAAGATCTAAAAGATAACCAGTGGAGATATTTGGGACATGTGAAATCTGTGGGAATTTGCGAAAGACAAAACAGAATTATTATGAGACAAAACCAACTGAGTCATTCCAGCCAAAACAGCTTCGTTGTCAAAGTATAATTGCCTGAGTCATTGTTCAGGGTTTTGGGAAAATGGAAAAATAAACTGCCTATGTCCTTAAGACGAGTGCTGCGGTTTGGCTTTTTTTGGCTGTGAATTCTTTCTGATTGGCCAAGGACGGAGCCAATGAGACGTCCAGATGCAGCAGAGTCTGGGGAGCGTGGAAATAACTCAAAAATGTAAAAGGCAGTTATGTTAGGAGGTCGGGGAAATGTAGTTGTAGAAGCACTGAGCTGCACTGACTCGGGACCGGTGCAGGTGCTGGGGTTTAGAGAGTGACCGGTCAGAGGCATTTTGGGTTTAAACACACTGGATTTCAACATCAAAACTGGCAACACAAATGAAAGAGTCACGTGAGGTTCACCAAAAACACCACATTATAACATAAACATCTCGGCCGTCATGTCCAGGGTCAAACTCTTTTCTCCATGCAGATGTTATTGCTTTGTCTTGAATGTTTCACAGTCTGGCATTAAACCTTTCTATCTACTAGCCATGGAAACCAAACCAGACCAAGTTACAGGTCAGATCTGTGGAGAGGCGACCCCGCTCACAGTCAGTTTTTCTTGGTATTTTTGAGCTATATAACCCAAGGGTGGAAAGTAACAAATTACATTTACTCATGTTACTGTAATCGAGTAGTTTTTATGAGTAATTTGTAATTTATTTAAGTAGTTTTTAAAAGTAAAATACTTGAGTCAAAATGCACTTCAGTAAAAATAAAATTACCTATTTCAAAAACTACTTAAATAAATTACAGTTACTCATGTTACTGTAATCGAGTAGTTTTTATGAGTAATTTGTAATTTATTTAAGTAGTTTTTGAAATAGGTAATTTTACTTTGACTGAAGTACATTTGGACTCAAGTATTTTACTTTTAAATAAATGAAATCCAAAAAAAGCCCCCCCCCCCAAAAAAAAAAACAACAAAAACAAAAAACAAAAAAACAACAACAATCTGCTGGAAATGAAAGTAAATAGCACAGGCTGCATCTGCGGCATTTTCGCTACAGAATGTTTAGTCGTTGTACGTAACCGTCAGTCTGTCCTCGATCAACTTGGATGATGCTGGTGCTGAGTCACAGATCGAGGTCGTCATGGACGATATTCATGAAGAAGGAGCAGAGGAGAGCGAAGGAAACTGTTGGCCTAACCTCAGAGAGCTATTTGCATTCAGAATAGAGAATAACATAATAACACAAGTGTTAAAATAGTAAGAGTTGGTGAGCTCAGTTGTCCTGACAACGTAGAGTTTGCACTGAACACAGTTTGTTCAATGTTGATTTAAATGACTTGTGCTGAATTAGATTCATCACTCATCATTTTTTACATCAAATAATTGAACATAACTAAGTAACTTTTACTCAAATTACATTTTAAATGAAGTACTTTTACTCTCTTCTCTTTACTTTCACTCGAGTAGATATTTAGATGGTTACTTTTACTTGGAATTAAGCAAATAAAATATACTTTTACTTAATCACAATTTTTTTTCAGTACTTTTTTTCCACCTCTGATAAAACCACCTGCAATGGAATAAATGTAAGGTAGAGCTGTTTAATGTCACACTGTGGAACATTCCAGGCAGAACAATGACATCTCCATGGAAACAAGCAGGTGACAAAGCCCCAACCATAAAATTACACAGTGCAAATTTAGCAACTCAAAATGTTAAATTACTTATCTTTCTGTATCAAAAAATTGTTTCTACTGTACATCTTTTTTAAAGGTGCACTGTGTAACATTTCTAGTGGAGCGTTCACCACAAGCTTGTCTCCATGGAAATGTGATCGCTTTGTCTGGAATGTTCCACAGTACAGATTAAACCTATGTAGCAGGTTACAGCACGACGCTACATTATAGTTCAGATCTGTGGAGAGTCACCCCTATGCACAGAAGGAATTATTCTGTCTTCAAACAATAGAAACACCCGTATAAATGAATAAATGCTAGGTGGACATTTTTAAAGTCATACCAAGAAACATTCCTGGCAAAGCAATAACATCTCCATGGAGACAAGCAGGTAGCAAAATGTAAGAATAACTTTGTATTTTCCTGGCCAGTGTTGCTGACAAAACGATCTCAGAGTGAGCGCTGTCTTCACGGTCTTCAGTTTGCTCCATTGACCTAGAAAAGGCACAGTGTGCTTTAAGATCCGTCTAAATCTGATAGAAGTCGGTTCTTCACAAAATGATGAGCGTGGGCCTTTGCTGCTAAACTCTCATCTTTATTTTGTGTGTTTTGATGTGGGCTCCTGGCTCGTTTTGGATCATTTTCACTGCGATTATTCACACGTCTATATTTAAAACTGTCAAAATCTGTGTGTGAGAATCCCCCCCGCCGCTGCCCAAATAAGCCATGTGTTCCTGTTAGCCCCGCCCCCACCCGCCTGTCAGTCAAACGGCCCTGTGTGTGTGTGTGGTGGGGGGTATGGGGGGTCACGTCAGTCTCATATAGCGTGATGAAGCGAGGCGTGCGGCGGGGCAGCGGGCGGCAGGGTGCGTTTGATTAGCCGACAGGGGCGAGGCAGGCGGGCGGGTGGGGCAGGCGGGGCGGGTTTGACGTCTCCCTCCACAGGCGCGTTTCCGTAGAACACGCGTCAAAGTCAACCTGCCCTCCCCCTAATGAAGAAACCTGGGACGAGGGGTCACCGCAGCTACTGGGGTCATACACTGCAAAAAAATAAATAAATACATTTAAAAAAAAAGGAAATAATACTGAAAACTTGATTTAAGCAGTTTTGGCATTACACAATTTTATTTATTTATTTATTTTGTATTTTGAAGTCCTATATTGAATAAGGTACTTTTTCAACAAATTTAAATTTTGTCTACATTTTAGTAAAATATTCAAAAAAAATTTAGTTTTAGTCTTTCGTCTATTTTTATTATTTATTTATTTAATTTATTAATTAATTTATTATTTTATTATTATTATTATTATTTTTATTTTTATTTATTTTTTTTTTTTTGTAAATTATATCAAATTATACAGGCATATTTCCAATTTTCAAGTTTTTCCAAGTTTTGTGTTTTATTTTAAACCTAGTTGTTCTAATTCTATATTTGTTACAATTTGAAATCATTAGATCAGTCATTATTTCTGAAAAATATGTGTAATATAAGTTTTACCATCTTTAAAAATCTATAAGCAGCAGTATATAAAACAGTCTAGTGTTGGCTTGGAGAGTAAAGTGTTAACACCGTTCTGCTTTAATGAGACAAATCACTCAAACACACAACCTTTTGAATACACAAACATGATGTGTTTAGTAGTCAAATAATGTAACTCTGAGATGTACGTTAAAGTACACTGTCAAATCTACTCAAATCAAGATGAATTTTGTGATTTAAACTCATTATAATAGTTTTTTTTTCCATTCTTGTAAATTGGAGTAAGGTTGCTGAAAGTATCAAAAATCTGATAATAATCGATACTAAAACTTGCATCGAAACTAGACTCATTTGAGCAGATGTTGAAACAAAAAAATGAAGTATCAGAACAAGTGTAAGAGCACATAGACTAATCTACACCCATGGACACTATGAACCTACATGGACGACTGATATAAGCCCACATGGGAATAGAAGAGAAAATACTGCTATTTAATGTGGAAAATCGCAGTTTATTGTCTAAAGAAAGAGGGTTTTTTATTTGAATGAACATTGAGAATTTTTTGTATTGTGACAACACTAAATCGGCTCTATTCATGCTTATCAGACAACATTTAAAAACATATGGATGATGATTTCCGGTGTACTTCCCGACAGTGAGCATGTGATAAAACAATAAAACCGTGGATTCAGCAACAGCAACTTCACAACCTGCCAAAGCTTTTCCATGAGGGACGAGACTCTGATCACGTCTTCAGTGTCACTCACAGGCAGCTGGTTGGAACTGTTGATCTGCTGAACATATTATTATAACTATAATGACTCTCTCTACATCAGGGGTCTCCAACCTGTAGCTTGGGAGCTGCCAGTATCTCTCCACCACCTTCCAAGTAGCTCGACAAGGGATTTTGGAATTACACCACTGTGCTGAATAACAAACATTTGGTTGATTACATGCCTGTTACTATTGTGCATGTATCATTTTGAAGCCCAACGTCGTGCACTAATAAATGGACAGTGGTTTATGTTTCGTAGGCGTCTAACTGTACTCAAAGACTCGCCCTCTTTCGTATAATCAACTTTAGCTCTCAGCCGGTTTTACTTTGTTTCACTTCGTACAAACCGTCTGACCTCGCAGCATTAGAATTCATTCGCTCAATGGTAGACGGGTACTTTTTAGCATTTAACCGATCGCTGTTATTTGGTCATAACGTATGTAATGCGCCGCTAACAGGGCTAACTGGTATTTTAAACTTTTCCCAAATCGTCTTTCCCCTTGATAAAATTCACCAAACATTCTCTTTGTTGCGGCTTTAAATCCTCAATCTCAGGAATCATTGACAACACAGAATATATGGCTCTTCGCTGATTGGCTGGTGCCTGAACTCACACTTCTGAGATTTTTGCGAACCGTCTAGTGCAGTGGTGCCCAATACATCGATCGTGATCTACCAGTCGATCGCCAAGGTGGTGTGAGTAGATCGCAGTGTCTTAGTACTTGTCTCGGACTCGATCAAATTTGGCCTCGGTCTTGTCTCTCACTCGAGGTCTGACACTGGACAAATGGGATCATATTACGGCCGCTGCTGTTGGCAATAAACTTGTACCGGGGTGCGGGAGCGTGCGGAGCGTCTCTCTGTAGCCTGTGTGCCATTTGGAACACGAAGATACTGTGCGGCACATCACAATCACACACACTCCCTGCGCGCGGCTTGTCCGCAACAGCGTGAGTCCTTGTGTACCAGCATGTATCACAGGGCAGGTTCAACTTTTTTAAAACATCCTACCTGTCCATCTTCCTCAGCGCACCACTTCTCGCCTTTTCACGCTCTCGCACACACAGGCTCCTGCCACAATGCGTGCAGATTAGAAGGACAAGACAAAACGCGAAGCAAAAACTAATCTAAATTTATGTTAGTGTTGGCACAGAGGAGCCAACAGCACAGAGCAGACCTACCGCCACATGTGGCTAAAGTTTGCCTAATAAACGTGCTTGTGTTTGTCACGACGTGTGTTTGGTTTAGTAAATGTGCAGAGGCTAAATCCCACTGTAAAACTAGTACTAACCATGTAACTCCAGTTAGGAACTTGAAAAAACAGGTTTAAAAATCCTACTCACTGTCGTCACTTTTTTCAGTTTTCTGTAAAGTGCTACTGAAAGTTCTCTTAAAGTCCAGTACAGTTTACTTGACTTTGTAGTCGGTCGATCATTTTGACTCGAACATTTTATAAGTAGCTCACATGCTGAAAAAGTGTGGGCACCCCTGGTCTAGTGTATTCTGATTCCTGACCTAGTTACTGGAGAGAAATGAAATTGAGCGGAGGCACGAGGTGACACCACCCTGGCTCTGCTCTACATGCACCTGCACTTCTTTTTAGGCTATTTATAAAAGGAAAAAAATGAAAGAATACAATGATATCTAGATGAAGAAAACCCACGCCAACAGAGCCCACTGGAAGTCGTCATGCACATGGTTCCAAACGTTTTCTACTTTTGTGACATAAGCGAGACTACTTGTCCATTTAACTTATCAGCTTTTTCAGAGTTTGTTCAGATTTTAATTCTTTCATTTGAAGTCATTTAAAGTGATGTATTTATGTAGTATTTTGTACTTGTTTGCGATGAACCGAACAGCCAAACTCACTGCGACACTGATGTAATAATGAGGCTGTTGATGCGAGGTCTAATTGCGCGGCTGATGTGGGTGGTAGAATTCCGAGCGTTTTCTCAACAAAACTCTAAAAACAGTTCACCTGGAGGCTAGCGAGCAGTTTTTGGAGTAAGCTTGTTTACAGCAGCAGCAGCAGCAGCAGCAGCAGCTCCACGGGGAGGCTCTCTCACCCACCTCCCACATCAAGACTCCTTCTAATCTGAAACTAGGCTGTCAGGAACTTTTTACATTCTACTTTTCACTTGACATCTCTCTCAATAGTGTACCTCCAGTATTTTGATTTGTACTTCAAAATAAAAAATGCGAAATTGTTCAAGTGTCTGGCAAAAAAGTACATTTTAAAATTCAAAAATGACTGGAGAAAAGTCGTTTTCAATCTGGAGGCAAGGGCTGTTTGGTCTCCTTTTACCTTTAGTTCAGTAGAGATGAGCAATTCCAGCAGATCTGGAACTGTCCAAATGATTCTAGTGAAGGTGTATGGAGTTTAAAAACACAGTGGAGCACTTCCTGTATTACCAGTAACTTTGCAGAGTGGTTAGCTCTCTCAACTCACAGGAAGAAGGTCCCCAGTAGAGGTGGGAGAGCAGCCAAAAGTTTTACTCAAGTAAGGCTAAAGTTACAAGTACAAGTATAAAGAAGTGCTCTAAGAAACGACTCAGTTGGAAAAGTAAAAATAACCTAAAGAGTAACTGTTGGGACGCAACATCTGATTTCTAATTGAAAGTGAAAGTAATGTGATCAAAACATGACATAATGCACACAGTCTTTTGTTTTCAAAGGACAGACACAAAGAAGACAAGTCATACCTGAAGGAGTTCCAACGAACACAGTTGTTCAAATAATTTCATATTAGCCATGTTTAATTTATTTATTTTTAATTCTGAATTGTTTATTCTGAATTAAATAGTTCAGAATTAAAATATTGTCCTTTGAGCTTACTTGGAAATAAGAATTCCTTAGAAAACTCGTTAAATCGTCCTTGAATTCCGTTCAGCGTCTGGGGGTAGGAAGGGTTCTGATTGGACAGAGACACCAGCAGATTTACAACATATCGACTGGAAGAAAACACACAATTCAGCTGCTACCGGCTTTTCTGTCATCTCAGTTTGTCATTACTCCACGGACACAAACATGAAGAGTTTCGGAGAAGGAGGAAGACAAAGTGAGTGTGAGGCTGTTCTACCTCAGCCCACTCCCACATCCCGCTCACAAATCCAAAGAGACGTGGATCAAAGTCCGAAGACAGAACTGGTGGAGCCGAATTGTCCGGATCACGTCAGAAGGACGACACAACGAACATGTGCTGAACCACCGACATTATTTTTAAGAAGAATAAACGTTTAAATGATCGAGAAATAAATTCATTGGGATTTAAAATCAGAATAAACCACCCACTTACTTCGGAATTAAGTTTAATTCAGAATAAACATTTTCATTAGAAATTAAGTTTAAAGTGGAATTAATTTTTTATTCAGAATTTAATTATTTTTAATAGGAATTAAATCTCTCATTAAATCTCTCATTGTCAATTAAAGCTTTTACTCACAGTGAAACGAGGAAAGAAAACATTACTCAAGGAATAGTAAAAGCACGTTGTGAGAAAAATACAGTTTCTAATTAATTCCTACCTCTCACAAACCCTTTGACCCATCGATAATATCACTCTTCTGTAGTTCTGTTCACTCACACACACACACACACACACACACACACACACACACACACACACACTGTCATCTTGCATACACTGACCTCCATGCGTGCCAGTCGGGGGCATAACACCGAAGAAAAATAGTCCCTAATTAGCGTCTGAAGAGTGTGAACATCTCTCCTTTGGCCTGGATCCGATCGGTTTGGCCCGTGTGCAGCTGCTGAGGGGGTGAGGGGTGAGGGGTGAGGGGGTGATGAGGGGGTTGAGGGGGTTGAGGGGGTTGAGGGGGTGAGGGGGTGAGGGGGTTGAGGGGGTGAGGGGGTGAGGGGAACAGTGACAGGTGCCTGGTGCTGTGCAGAGAGAGGAGTGGGGGAGGAGGGGGCTGATTATTAAGGCTTATTATAGCTCATCATTTGACTGAAGACGTCTTATTGTGTCCACAGCTCAGTGACAGCGGCACGTACACTTGCATCGCGTCAACGCCGAGCGGAGAGGCGTCCTGGAAGGCACACCTGGAGGTCCAAGGTGAGGGCTTATGTCAGTTATTGTTACTGTTTATCTAAAGCCCTATTCGCACGGGATAAGTACAACCTGGGGACGTGTGGTAATTTGCAAATTACCGCCCCACCTCTGTGTTACTTGCAACGCATTCACACGGGATAAAAGAAATCTGTAAATGACTCTATTTTACTGACACTGACTGAGATTGAAAGAGAAAAGAATGTGGAAAGAAAAGAAAGAGACAGAAAAGGTGCAATTACATGAACAAACACTGAAATGCAGATTCGCACGAGAAGATTATCACCAGACGTCTGTGTTTGGTCAAATATCAGTCATTTGCAGTGGAATTTTGACTTTACAAATTACACACATGTCACTTTCACACAGGATTAAGATCTCAGGCATCCTCCACAATTATTACAACTCACCAAAGGTCCACAGGTCAAACTAATCCCATGTGAATAAAACTTATGTGTCTAGCTCCATGATTCTCTCTCCATCAGGGTTCTCCAACATGTAGCTCAGGAGATGTCAATATCCACCACCTTCCAAGTAGCTCGACAAGAGATTTTGGAATGACACCACTGTGCTGAATAACAAACATTTGGTTGATTACATGTCTGTTACGATTGTGCATGTATCATTTTGAAGTCCAACATTGCGCACAGATAAATGGGACAGTGGTTTATGTTTTATAAGCTCTAACTGCACCCAAAGACTCGCCCTCTTTCTTATAATCGTCTCAATTTCTTGCGGCTGCTAAAATGAGCAGCCCTCTGGAATTTTGTTTTGTAAAGGAGCTCACCAGAGGAAAAAGGCTGGAGACCTCTGCTCTACATCTTTATAGGCTATTTATAAATGGAAAAAAATAATAATAATAAAAATTAAGACAATGTCATCTAGATGAAGAAAACCTTATTATTATTATTATTATTATTATTATTATTATTACACACAACTGGGTGCATAAACTTGGTACAACAAACATGGCTGTGTGTCGTCAGCAGTTACATGTTGGGATGAGGGAACATAAACACAACATATTATATAGAAACAATACAATACAATACAATACAAAAAAAAAAAAAAGTGCATTTAGGAAGAGAAAAGGATAATAGCAAGGGAAGCAGAGTTCATTCAGCCTGAGTTCTTAAAGTCCCGGGGTATTTCACACATGTAGGATAGATGAAGAAAACCCACGCCAACAGAACCTGCTGGAAGTCGTCATGCACACGTTTCTAGTTTTGTGACATAAGTATGACTGCTTGTCCATTTAGCTTGTCGGCTTTTTTAGAGTTTGTTCAGATTTAGTTCAAAAATAATAATAAAAATTCACATTCTGATTTTAAGTCATATAAAATGATGTCTTCATGTATTATTTTGTACTTTTCTGCGGTGAACCAGTCAAACTCACTGCGACACACAGGTCAAACTAATCCCATGTGAAGAAGACCTCTGTGTCCAGCTCCAGGTGTTAACAACATGAGACTGTTTTTGTGTCGTATTTGATGTGCTTTTCACCTGTCCCAACTTCAGTTTATGACCAAATCTCAAAAACATGGAAAAGTCTATAAGAATATGTTTGTGTATGTTTGTGTGTGTGTGTGTCCTTCAGAGTTTCCTGTCCAGCCCAACAGACCGACTGACCCCGCCCTCATCCCCTCTGCCCCCTCCAAACCTGAGGTCACAGAGGTCACCCGCACCTCCGTCACTCTGTCCTGGAAACCCAACCTGCTGTCCGGAGCCACGCCCACCTCATATGTCATCGAGGCCTTCAGGTAAGCCCCGCCCACCTCTGTGTCACATCTGTGTAGCTCATACAGGCCGTGCACGTGCAGACGCAGCATGAGCAGGAGACGTTAGTCGGGCCGAATTCTGACCATAGACTGTATAAATAAAACTGGACTAAGTGAGAGTGACGTCCCCACAGTGTTCAGCGCCGCTCAAATGAAGATCCTGATATGAATAGTTACAAATTTGGAGCTAGCATCGATAATATGAATAGGATTTTTTGACGGACAAAATAGCAAAAAAATAAATAAATAAAGGATCCTGTGTCCCAAGTTAATCCGAACATTTTAAGACCAAAATGACAAGGCGCAGATCAGCCTTTACAGAGAGAGGAGCCACAATATTCTAATGTAAGTCAATGGGAGTCAGAGTCAGAAGGAGCCGGAAGAGCCGTATGCAAACATCCTATTTGGAACACGGAGGCTAGTGCGTTAGCTATGTTCGTTTATAAATACAGTCTGTGATTGTGACTGTGTGGTGTATTTTCTGCACTATTAGTCGCTCTGGATTATAAGGCGCACTGTAAGTAAATGGTCTATTTTCAAACTTTTTTCACAAATAAACCTCACCGGACTTTAAAGGAAACCCAACAGTGTGATGGGTGAGTGGTTTTGTTTGTTTGTGGCGTTCACGGTGACTCTGGGCTTTGTTCAGTTGTGGCGTGTAGGGAGGGTGCTGTCTGGGACCAACGGATTGTCGGCGTGTTCACAGTGACTCAGTTGTTCAGTTGTGTCTAGAAGTGGCACATTGCACTCGCTTTTTCGGTTCATTCCTTTGTTCTGTTCCTCGTCGGCGTGGAGTGATGAGTGTGTCTGTGGGTGTTTTTCGCTGCGCGGTCGCTGTCTGCTCCGTGTGTGTTTGCGTGCGCTACAGGTGGTGCGGCTTTGTAGTTTATTGAAGTCGACACCTGAGTGGATTCGTGTATAGGGTGCTCTGGATTGTGGAGCGTGCAGTCGTTTTTTGATGGGGTTGGAGGATAAAGAGTGCGCCCTGTAGTGCGGAAAATACGGTACATGTGTGTACATGGACT